>NC_025998.2:83581326-83656289 GCF_000442705.2 Elaeis guineensis
ACCCCTTTTTCGGATTTTCTCAAAGTGGATGAACGCTTTAATGCTTGAGAAGAGGTTGATTGTTGATTGAAGATCTCTTGAAAGCTTTGAACGATCTCTAGATCAAGGTTGAAACAATAGGCGTGAAGAATTCTCTCCTTGAAAGCTCTTGCTTTTCTCTTTCACACTCTCTCTGGTATATTGTGGATCCTCTCTCTTTTTCTTTTTTGGATTTTTCGTTGATCTCAGGCTTTTTCTTGCAGATTTTGGATCCTCTCTTCTGTTCTTCTCGTTTTTGATTTCACGTTTGATCCGCTATTTAATCTGCAATTTCTTTCATCATTTTAAGCATTTTGTAGCATTAGAAGCAAGAGAAAATAATTTAGGTAGATAAAGAGCCGTTAGAGGATTTTTAGGAAGCATAAATGGCAATTAAAATGGGCAAAAAAATAGCCGTTGTTGACATTTCCCATCGCAGGGGTCGACTCATGAGTCGACTCATGCTTCAGGGGTCGACTCATGAGTCGACCTCTGTTGCAAAAACCAGAGAATGCGTTTCTGGAAATTCTTGGCTCAAATTAGCAGGGGTCGACTCATGCCTTGTGGGTCGACTCATGAGTCGACTCACAGGTCGTGCCAAGCCAGAAAACTAGCGTGCCAAGGAGAATTTTTGCGTGCCAATCAGCTCACAGTGCCATGAGTTGACTCATGAGTCGACTCATGCACTTCAAACCTTCATAACTTCAAAAATATAAGTCCAAACACAATGAAATTTTTACCAATAGATTTCAAATCATTTGTTCTACCAAATGGTACTATCAAATCAGGATTTTAGTGAAATTATGATTTTGCCCTTGAAGAGCATAAGGACTTTTTCATTTTAAAATTATTTGTATCCCTTCAATCTGCTTTGTAATCATCAAAATCAATCTAGGAGCAACAATCTCCCCCTTTTTGATGATGACAAAATATTTGAACAAAAATATTTATGTTAATGCATTAATTTCAAAAGAATCCATTATAGGTGTATATTCTTGAAAAGAGTATGATTCTTTTGGCATGTAATATAAATGCAAAAATAGTTTGTCCATTTTCTTAAAGATTTGAAAAGGGTATTAGATCATTTTGAGTTCAAGATATATCAGAGCAAGAGAAGAGAAATAAATTTTGCAATGTATCAGAGCAAGAAAAATAATTTTTTTTTTTTTTTTTTTTACAATGTTATCAGAAAAGATTTTACAATGTATCGGAGCAAGAAAATTTTATAATATATCAGAGAAAATTTCACACTGTATTAGAGCAAATGTCAGAGAAAATTTCATACTGTATTAGAGCAAATGTTATAATATATCAGAGAAACTTTCTCACTGTATCAGATCAAATGTTATAATTTATCAGAGAAACCTTCACACTGTATCGGATCAAATGTTATAATTTATCAAAGAAACCTTCACACTGTATCAGATCAAATGTTATAATTTATCAGAGAAACCTTCACACTGTATCGGATTAAATTTTATCATGCATCAGAGCAAGTTAAAAAAAATTGTAGGGTGTATCAGAGTAAAACAAATTTCTTAAGATGTATCAAGGTGAATAAAATTTCAAAAGATGTATCAGAGCAAGTTTGAATTTTGAAATATATCAGAGCATAAAAAAAATACTTATTTGCATTGTACTTATGATTTTGCTTTTGATGGATGGCTTTAAGTTCTGTCTGATACCAAATTTCGATACCAAATTTCTCAAAGTTTTGTTTAATCTTTCAATCCTTGTTTTTGTTTAATTTCTCCAATATTTGTTTAATTTCTCCAATATTTGTTTTAATCTTTCAATCTTTGTTTTTGTTTAATTTCTCCAATATTTATTTTATTTCTCCAATATTTGTTTTAATCTTCCAATCTTTGTTTTTGTTTAATTTCCCCCCTTTTTCTCATAATTTAGGGTTTTGCTTTTTGTCTAATTTCAATTTTTGTTTTTGTTTAATTTCTCCCCCTTTTTGACATCATCAAACATAGTTAACTCTTCCTTTTCTTTTTCTGAAATATTCTTTAATTTCTTCCTCTTTAGAGTTTTTCACAGATGTTTGCTCCCCCTTAATATAGCAATTATCAACAGCAAACAACAACAAGGAGAAGACAATATTTCAAGAAGAAAATATATAACCAAAATATGATCATTACAAAGAGGTAGAAATATAGGTAAAAGATGATTCCATTAATATCATAATTGTTTCAATACATAGTTCTTAAAAAATAAAATTCAACCAGCTAATTGTCAATACATGGCCTCAAGGTATAGATCCTAGAACAAGATACTAACTCCTAGGACCTAGTAAAGATCAAGATAAGTCAATGATCGGAGTCATCAGATATAGGGTGAGGAGATGATGGATCAGAAGTGCGTCCTCTACCCCGTCTGCCTCTGCCACGAGTAGGAGGGCGAGATGAACTGGGTGGCTGAGAATGCTGAGATGCTAGGGCTGATACCATGAGTCTGATAGAATCAAGTACGTTCAGTGCTCTGGAAACAGATTGAAGTAGAGCAGTGAACTGGGTGGTAGCATGCTCACTCGATCCTCGGATCTCTTTCCTCAGTAATTCATATCCACCTTCTAGTGCTCCTCTGAGCCTGCCAGCCTCTGCAATGAGGTCTGTGACCTCAATAGTAGACTCCTGTGGCTGGGGATGGGCCAATGCAAGGACTTGCCCTTGCAAGTTAAGAACTCTGCCAGTCAGTCTCCAGACTGTGTCCTCAAGCTGCTGTATCCTGACGGACTAATCTGAAATCATCTGAAATACAGTGGAGATGTGGGGAGTAATGGTCTGATCAGAAGAGGTAGCTCCAGGTGCAAAAGAAGTACTACTCCACTGGCTAGACAGCAAAGAAGCCACACGCTGAGATATATGCTCGATCTGATCATCAGCCAGTCTGAACTCTGAATGAGGTGCTCTGCTCTCTGGCTGATACACTGGTGTGGGCATCCTAGTAAACTCAGAAGGGCCAGCCTCAGTATCAGGAATGAACTGGGTATCTGGTGAAGCTGCCCTGAAGTCATGTACAGGAGAAGATGGACCTTCTTCTTCTACTCTGCCTTCAGTTCTGTCTTCAGCTCTTTCCTCAACTCTCTCCTCAGTTCTTTCTTCAGAGCCCTTGATCCAACCACCAACAGTCTTTGTAATTCCCATTCGATGCAGGCTGTGTTGGTTGAAAGTGTCCACATGTGAGAGCTTGGTAGGTGTCTCCCCCTCACAGCTAACTCCAAACCTCCTAAATACTCTAGTAAGGGCCATACCATAAGGCAAGTGTGCCTTGGATCTGTTCAAAGTTTCTCTCATGGCCACTATCATAAGTGCAGGGAGGTTTAGGGGGATCTGAGTGATGATATGAAATATTACACATACATCTCTGTCAGATAGTAGATCATGCCTACCACTCCTAGGAAAGAAGAGTTTTGTTACAATCTGATGCAGGACCCTCATCTCAATGGACAAAATCTTTGCTTCCAATTTGTTTAAATTTTCTGAAAAAGCTTCTCCTAAGATAATTCTGATCCCTTCTTCTTTAATTGGGAGTTCCATATATGAGTATCCTTCACTAGGCAACTGAAGTATTTCTCCCAATATCCTAGAATCCAGGCAGATATCAATTCCCTTGACTGTTGAAGTCACTGACCCATTTCCATAATTTAGGTTCTGGTAGAACTCTCTAACTAGATCAACATAGGTGACTTCCTTAAGAGAGCAATAAAGTTCCCATCCTTGATTTTTGATCTTGGTAGCAAAAGTAAAGCCTTCTTTCTCAAAGAACCGAAAATCTATATTTTTCCCGGTTTCTACTTTTCTATCAGAAAGAGGATTTATATTGGGGCTTATGGAGGATTGAGAGAGACCTTGAGCAGGTACTGAAACTGGATCGGGAACACTGGAAGACTGAGCATGCCTTTTCTTTCGGACAATTTCCTCAGGCTCACGGATTGATTTCCTTTTTTGGGGAAGTTTCATCTTTGGAGCCATATCCAATAAAGTAGCAGACAAGAAGACTTGAATTGAGAGGAGGAGGGATCACAAGAGAGTAAAGAGGAATTTTAGTGGAGAAAGGAAGTGGATTTTGGAAGTTCGGTGAAGTGCTAGGGCACGTTCCAACCGCGCCAAGCAAAGCGAGAAAGCACAGAAAATCCTTTTGAAGGAGGCGATTTTTGGTGGAGAGTAGGAGGGAGAATTGCCTCAGAATTGATCCTTGGATTTGGAGCAAGAAGAGTTGGAGAAGACGGTTTTTGGAAGAAGAACGATGGGAAGATGAGTCATCTCACAAACAGTAACCCTTATAAAAACAATGAACCCGTTGAAAGTTGGTGGGATTTACAAGTTTGCCATTGAGTCGACTCATGGGGGTCGACTCATGAAGTTCAGAAATTCAGAAAAAAATACAAATAAATTCCAGAAAAATTCAAAATTTTGGGAGAAGGAATTTTGCTCAATGATAAGTTTTTTTTGAGTGATAAATCTGAGCTTTTGGGACCAGGATAGATGTTGAAAATTGAGCTCTAAAAGTTTTTGACATCTATTCTTTGGAAATTGAGAAATTTCAGACAAATGGATCTAGAATTCCTAGATTTCTCCTAATTTCACAGAATCTATCCTCACTAAGGGCCTTTGTAAAGATATCGGCTAATTGATTTTCAGTGCAAACATATTCAAGAATTACATTTTTGTTTTGAACATGTTCTCTTATAAAATGATGTCTTATTTCAATATGTTTAGATCTTGAGTGTTGAATTGGATTTTTAGATAGATTTATGGCACTTGTGTTATCATATTTTATTGGTGTTTCATTAAGTTTGATTCTAAAATCTTCGAGTTGTTGCTTAATCCACAAGATTTGAGCACAACAACTTCCGGCTGCAATGTATTTGGCCTCAGCCGTAGACAGTGCCATCAAATTTTGTTTCTTGCTAAATCATGAGATTAGGTTAACTCCAAGAAATTGGCAAGTTCCACTTGTGCTTTTTCTATCTAATTTACATCCAGCAAAATCAGCATCTGAATATCCTAACAAATTAATTTGTGAGTCCTTAGAGTACCATAACCCTATAGTTTGTGTACCATTTAAGTATCTAAGGATTCTTTTAACATCATTCAAATGAGATTCCTTAGGATTAGATTGATATCAGCACATAAGCAAACACTAAACATGATATCAGGCCTACTTGCAGTTAGATATAATAATGAGCCAATCATACCTCTATAGTATTTTAAGTCTACGCTTTTACCTTCATCATCCTTGTCAAGCTTACTTGAGGGACTCATTGGTGTGCCAATTGGTTTGCAGTTCTCCATTCCAAATCTTTTGAGTAGTTCCTTGGTGTACTTGCTTTGGGTGATGGAGATTCCCTCTTTTGATTGTTTGATTTGGAGTCCGAGGAAGAAGGTGAGTTCTCCCATCATGCTCATCTCGAACTCTCCCTGCATAAGCTTAGCAAAGTCTTGACAAAGGGATTCATTAGTAGACCCAAAAATTATGTCATCAACATAAATTTGTATAATTAGCATATCATTTTGGTTTCTTTTAATAAATAGGGTTGTATCTATATTGCCTCTTGAGAAATCATTATTTAGTAGAAATTTGCTTAGCCTTTCATACCATGCTCTAGGTGCTTGTTTTAGACCATATAAAGCTTTATTTAATTTAAAGACATGATTGGGAAAAGCATGATTTTCAAATCCAGGGGGTTGTTCTACATATACTTCTTCAGAGATATATCCATTTAAAAATGCACTTTTAACATCCATTTAAAATAGTTTGAATTTCATAAAGCAAGCATAAGCAAGTAGAAGTCTAATGGCTTCTAATCTAGCAACAGGTGCAAAGGTTTCATCAAAATCAATTCCTTCTTCTTGATTATATCCCTTAGCAACCAGTCTTGCTTTATTTCTAATTACATTTTCATGCTCATCTAATTTGTTTCTAAAGACCCATTTTGTGCCAATTATTGAATAATCTTTAGATCTTTTCACTAAGGTCCAAACATTATTTCTTTCAAATTGATTAAGTTCTTCTTGCATAGCATTAATCCAGTTATGATCATTTTCAGCTTCTTCAAAAGTTTTAGGTTCAAGTTGAGATACAAATGCACAATGATTAAGTACATCTCTAAGTGAAGAACGGGTTTTTACCCCATGCATAGGATCACCAATTATTAACTTCTTAGGGTGGTTGTGAACATACCTCCATTCCTTGGGTAAGTCATTTGTACCTTGAGGTTGTTCTTGAATTTCTTCACCTTTCTCATTTTGTTCGTCTTCTTGATCCTTGTCTTCTGGAGTTGCTGAATCTTTCAGAGTGATCTCCTTTATACCTTCTATTAGTGGATCTGCATCATCAACACCCTCATTCTTCCTTGAAGGAAGATCGTTAGATTCATCAAAGACAACATGTATGGACTCCTCAACTACTAAAGTTCTTTTGTTGAAAACTCTAAATGCTTTACTAGTGGAGGAGTAACCTAGAAAGATTGCTTCATCTGATTTTGCATCAAATTTATCAAGTTTTTCTTTTTCATTATTTAATACAAAACATCGGCAACCAAAAACATGAAAATAGGCAATATTTGGTTTTCTTCCTTTCCAAAGTTCATAGGGGGTTTTCTTTAAAAATTGTCTTATTAAAGCACGATTTAAAATGTAACATGCTGTGTTAATAGCTTCCGCCCAAAAATATCTTGGAAGGTTGCTTTCACAAAGTATGGTACGGGCCACTTCTTCTAAGGTTCTGTTTTTCCTTTCAACTACCCCATTTTGTTGGGGTGTCCTAGGAGCAGAGAAGTTATGGCCAATTCCATTTTCATCACAAAAATTTTCAAAATCTTGATTTTCAAATTCAGTTCCATGATCACTTCTAATATTTTGAATTGAAAACCCTTTTTCATTAGTGACTTTTCGATGAAATTTAGTAAAAATTTGAAAAGTTTCATTTTTGTGAGCTAAAAAGAAAACCCAAGTAAAACGAGAGTAATCATCTATTATTACAAATCCATATCATTTTCCTCCTAGACTAGTGGTTCTTGTTGGTCCAAATAAATCCATATGTAAGAGCTCTAAAGGTCTAAAAGTTGAAACAGTATTTTAGGATTTAAATGATACTCTAGTTTGTTTACCTAATTGGCATGCATCACAAATTCTATCCTTTTCAAAATTCAGTTTTGGCAAACCGAGAACTAAATCCTTTTTAATTAATTTTGAGAGAGAATGCATGCTAATGTGTGCAAGTCTACGATGCCACAGCCAACTAGTCTCATTTATTTTAGCACTTAAGGAAACTAGGCATTGCATGTCTAATTTAGTTAAATCATTCAAGTCTACCATATAAACATTGCCATGTCTATGTCCTATAAATTTAATGCCATCGTTAATAGGACTTGTCACAATGCAAACAGATGATTCAAAACTTATTTTATATCCTTTATCACAGAATTGACTAATGCTAAGTAAGTTATGCTTTAAACCTTTAACTAATAAAATATTCTCAATGTATTTGGAGGGAGTGATACTAATGTTACCTATCCCGATGATCTTTCCTTTGCCATTATCTTCAAAGGTGACCATCCCTCCATCCTTAGCATCAAGCGTGATGAATTGTGATTCATCACTGTCATGTGTCTCGAGCATCCGCTGTCAAGATACCATTTCCTGTTTCCTTCTTGGGATGCTAGACACACCTGCAAGCAAAGGTCACGTTTCTGTCTTAGGTACCCAAGCTTTCTTGGGTCCTTTCAGGTTAGTCAGAATGGTTCCTTTTGGAACCCATATTTTCTTTGTGTTTGCATATTTGTTAATAAAACATGTGTATGATTTATGTCCTATTCTTCCACATTTAAAACAAGTAATATTTGTAGACTTGTTACTTGAATAATAAATATCCTTCAGAAATTTTTGTTTCTTCAGGGGTTTATAACCAAGTCCAGCCTTATCATATATATCTTTCTGATTTTCAAGGATCATATTTAGTTTATTTGAACTTAAGGTGAACTTATCTACTATAGATTTCAGCTTGTTCATTTCATCCTTTAAGTTTTGATTTTCTTGAATCAAGGTGAATTTTTCAATTGAAAGATTTTCAGCTTGTTTCACTAAGGACTGATTTTCCAATTTTAGCTCTTTATTTTTCTTCCCTAGTTTCTTTAATTCATCAATTGAATCATAGAATGCTTCATGCAATTCTTCAAAAGTAAATTCACTAGTGGATTCAGAAGTTACCTCATTTTCATGTGCCATCAGGCACAGGTTGGCTTGTTCTGTTGAGGTTTTCTCGTCGGAGCTTGAGTCATCACTCGCACTCCAGGTCGCCATCATTGCCCTCTTTTTGAACTTCTTTGGACCTTTCTTCAATTGTGGACATTCGGTTCTGAAATGTCCCGGCTTCTTGCACTCGTAGCATATAGGGGGTTGATCTTTCTCCTTTTCTTTGCTTTGATCCCCTTTTGTGAATTTCTTTCTCATCCCCTGTTTTCTTTTTCTTAGAAACTTCTTAAATTTCTGGGTGATGAGAGCCATCTCTTCATCCTGATCTTCATCTTCAGAGTCATCCGTTTCATAATCAGGCGAAGTTGTGGATTTGAGGGCAATGGTTCTTTTCTTTTTGACTTCATCCTCTTGATGTTGCTTTATGCTGAGTTCATGAGTCATCAAGGATCCAAGAAGCTCTTCTAGAGGTAGAGTGTTCAAGTCCTTTGCTTCTTGGATGGCAGTCACCTTGGCTTCCCAAGTTCTTGGCAGTGACCTGAGAATCTTCCTTACAAGTTCACTGTTAGTATAAGATTTGCCAAGACTCTTTAAACCATTGATTATATCAGTAAAATGAGTAAACATAGCAGTTATGGACTCATCATGCTCTATTTTGAACAATTCATATTTATGTACAAGCATGTTTATTTTAGACTCTTTTACTTGATTTGTTTCCTCATGGGTGACTTCTAACCTATTCCATATTTCTTTAGCAGATGCACAAGTAGAAATGCGATTAAATTCACTTGCATCTAGTGCACAATAAAGAACATTCATGGCTTTGGCATTTAATTATGCCAATTTCTTGTCAACCTCATCCCATTCTTTCTCGGGTTTGGTTGACTCCTCACCATCTATAATCTTGGTGGGTGTGTGAGGACCATTCACTATGATACTCCACATATCATAGTCGAGTGCTTGTATGAAAATCTTCATTCGAGCTTTCCAATAGATGTAATTAGACCCATTGAAAAGTGGAGGTCGGTTTGTTGATTGCCCCTCGGCTAGAGAAATACCAACATGGGTTGCCATAGATCTTTGGCTCTTTGATTATTAGATCAAAGAAGGGCTAGAGCACCGGCTCTGATACCACTTGTTGCCCAGCTATGCAACCCAAGAGGGGGGGGTGAATTGGGTTTCTAAAAATTTTAAGCCCAACTGATTACTTATGAAGAACAAAACAAAGACTTTAAATCAATATTAATTACCTAAAGCAGTATTGCAAGGATATAATAAAGAAATAAGATAAAGCAATAAAGCACACCACAAACACAAGGATTTATAGTGGTTCGGTGCTAACCTTGCACCTACATCCACTCCCCAAGATCCTACTTGGGAATTTCAATCCACTATCCTTTGTATTCAACCCGAATACAAAACGTCGGAAACTCTGACACTAGCTATCCCAAGCTAGAACACTTGTTTCTCGGGTACAAGTAAACCCAAAATACTTCGATTTCAGGTTCAGATCAACCTTTCCTTGTTTTGAAAATCCTCCAAAAACAAGAACAAAAACTTACAAAGAGTAAGAATATTTAGAGCACGGATTAATACAATAACAGCTCCTTAAATGAGCAAATATAACAATAAAAACTTTACTCAAATGATGAACCCCTTTTTCGAATTTTCTCAAAGTGGATGAACGCTTGAATGCTTGAGAAGAGGTTGATTGTTGATTGAAGATCTCTTGAAAGCTTTGAACGATCTCTAGATCAAGGTTGAAACAATAGGCGTGAAGAATTCTCTCCTTGAAAGCTCTTGCTTTTCTCTTTCACACTCTCTCTGGTATATTATGGATCCTCTCTCTTTTTCTTTTTTGGATTTTTCGTTGATCTCAGGCTTTTTCTTGCAGATTTTGGATCCTCTCTTCTGTTCTTCTCGTTTTTGATTTCACGTTTGATCCGCTATTTAATCTGCAATTTCTTTCATCATTTTAAGCATTTTATAGCATTAGAAGCAAGAGAAAACAATTTTGGTAGATAAAGAGCCGTTAGAGGATTTTTAGGAAGCATAAATGGCAATTAAAATGGGCAAAAAAATAGTCGTTGCTGATATTTCCCATCGCAGGGGTCGACTCATGAGTCGACTCATGCTTCAGGGGTCGACTCATGAGTCGACCTCTGTTGCAAAAACCAAAGAATGCGTTTCTGGAAATTCTTGGCTCAAATTAGCAGGGGTCGACTCATGAGTCGACTCATGCCTTGTGGGTCGACTCATGAGTCGACTCACAAGTCGTGCCAAGCTAGAAAACTAGCGTGCCAAGGAGAATTTTTGCATGCCAATCAGCTCACAGTGCCATGAGTTGACTCATGAGTCGACTCATGCACTTCAAACCTTCATAACTTCAAAAATATAAGTCCAAACACAATGAAATTTTCACCAATAGATTTCAAATCATTTGTTCTACCAAATGGTACTATCAAATCAGGATTTTAGTGAAATTATGATTTTGCCCTTGAAGAGCATAAGGACTTTTTCATTTTAAAATTATTTGTATCCCTTCAATCTGCTTTGTAATCATCAAAATCAATCTAGGAGCAACAGAAGTTCTGAAGCACCCGAGTACAGAAGAGTCACGACCCGTGATGGAGATTGACCACGAACCCAGCTGGATCGACCCACTGATAATCTATCTCAGAGATGGAGTCCTCCCCCAGGATGCGAAAGAAGCTCGGAAGCTTCGAAATCAAGCCTCCAGATACCTCCTTTATGAGGGCAAATTGTACAAGAGATCATACTCTTTACCCCTCTTAAAATGTCTCCGGCCCTCGGAAGCTGACTACGCCTTATGGGAAGTACATGAAGGAATTTGCGGAAACCATTTGGGGGCTAGATCTTTATCCCACAAGTTACTCCGCCAAGGATATTACTGGCCAACGATGCATCATGATTCGATTGAATATGTCAAAAAGTGTGATCGATGCCAGAGATACGCCAACGTCCAGAGACAGCTCGCCACCGAGCTCACACCCTTGAGTGCCCCATGGCCTTTTGTACAATGGGGGATGGATATCCTTGGCCCCTTTTCCATGGCGTCTGGGCAAAGGAAGTTCCTCCTTGTAGCGATCGACTACTTCACCAAATGGGTTGAAGCCGAACCACTAGCGAAAATCACAGAAGCAAAAGTGCAAGATTTCGTCTGGAAGTCGATCGTGTGTAGGTTCGGTCTGCCTAGAACCCTAATCACTGATAATGGACGGCAATTTGTGGGAGCAAAATTCATCGAATTCTATGAAGATCTAAACATCTCCCACAACTTCACATCAGTAGCCCATCCCCAGGTGAACGGCGAAGCTGAGGTGACTAACAGAACCCTTTTGCAGGGGATTAAGACAAGGCTTAAAAAAGCGAAGGGAACTTGGGCGGACGAGCTTTATCATGTGCTGTGGGCGTATCAAACTACCCAGAGGCTACCTACGGGGGAGACCCCCTTTGCTTTAGCCTTCGGTACGGAAGCCGTCATCCCAATCGAGCTTAAACTCCCATCGGCACGAGTCGTGGCATTCGTCGAACATCAAAATTTACAAAGTCTTAGAGCCAACCTCGACCTGCTGGAAGAAACACGGGAGATTGCTCAGGTTCGAATGGCAGCCTACAGACAGAAAGTTGCTCGATATTACAACGCCCGAGTCAAGAACAAAGCCTTTAAAGCAGGAGATCTAGTGCTTCGACAAGCTGCTGTCTCGCAACCTCAGGACCGGGGGAAACTCGCCCCAAACTGGGAAGGACCATATGAAGTCAAAGAAGTAGTCCGGCCAGAAACTTATTATCTTAAGGAACTCGGAGGAGCCGACCTCCCGTGACCGTGGAGCTCAGAAAACTTACAGGTGTACTACCAATAACTTCATTTTAATTGAAAGTTGCATACCTGTATGTCTTTGAACAATTCGCACAAACTGTGTCAGAAACGAAGGGGAAACGTCATCCCGACAAAGTCGAAGGCCCGGTTCCATTTAGATCGGATGGGGGGAGAGGCCCTGCAACGTCCATATGCACCCCCACAGCCCTGTTAGGGACAGGAGGAGAATCTCGCCCTAACTTGAGCAAAGTCGAAGGCCCGATTCCATTTAGACCGGATGGGGGGAGAGGCCCTGCAACGCCCATATGCGCCCCCACAACCCTGTTAGGGACAGGAAGAGAACCTCGCCCTAACTTGAGCAAAGTCGAAGGCCCGGTTCCATTTAGACCGGATGGGGGAGAGGCCTGCAATGCCCATATGCGCCCCCACAGCCCTATTAGGGACAGGAGGAGAACCTCGTCCTAACTTGAGCAAAGTCGAAGGCCCGGTTCCATTTAGACCGGATGGAGGGAGAGGCCCTGCAACCCCCATATGCGCCCCCACAGCCCTGTTAGGGACAGGAGGAGAACCTCGCCCTAACTTGAGCAAAGTCGAAGGCCCGATTCTATTTAGATCAGATGGGGGGAGAGGCCCTGCAATGCCCATATGCACCCCCACAGCCCTGTTAGGGACAGGAGGAGAACCTCGCCCTAACTTGAGCAAAGTCGAAGGCCCGGTTCCATTTAGACCGGATGGGGGGAGAGGCCCTGCAACGCCCATATGCACCCCCACAGTCCTGCTAAGAGCAGAAGGAGAACCTTGCCCTAGCTCGAGCAAAGCCGAAGGCCTGGACTCCTACGGGAGCCGGGCTCCATCCACAACTCCAACTTAAAGAGGGACCCTCCGCCCGGACTCCTACGGGAGCCAGGCTTCGTCGCCAACTTCAACTACCGGTAAGCTCCGTCCGGACTCCTACGGGAGTCAGACTTCGTACCTGACTTCAATTGCAGGGGGACTCCGCCCAGACTCCTATGGGAGTCGGGCTCCGCCCGGACTCCTACGGGAGTCGGGCTTCGCCCACGACTTCGACTCCAAGAGGACCCCGCCCGGACTCCTACTGGAGCCGGACTTCGTCACCAACTTCAACAGCTAGTGTTCTTCGTCCAGACTCCCACGGGAGTCGAACTTCACCTCGACTTCAGCGGAGAAAAACTCCAAGCGAAAAGGAAAAAGGAAGTCAATGGACCACAACAGCGACGATTGAAAAACAAACAGTGGCCAAGGTGCAGAAAACTCTGTCACAGCAAGGATTGGGGCTCCCATCGGGAGTCCCAGCTTTCAAGGAAGCTTTCGACGCAAAATAGGATAACTTACTTAGGGTGACAGAAGCTCGGACCCCCGAACTCAAGCCCTAAGAGGGACCCCAAGCCCGAATGGCCCCGGGCGAGCCTGCGGCCATTGACGGAAAAGATGGGTTGGTGCAATGGCAATCGGGTACCTTCGAACAGCATAAAAATCGAAAAGGAGCTCGGCAAATGACAATCCAACACGAATAAAAGGGGCCACCAGTGACCTTAGGATGACGTAAAAAAAAAAAAAAAAAAAAAAGAGAAAAAGAAAAAATGAAAAGGAGGAAGAGAAAAGAAAGAAGAATAAAGAAGTTCGACAGACAACTATTCGATGCAAGATGCGGACGAGGTAACAAAATCTCCTTTTCATTTTTCAACTAACAAGATGTACGTTACAAGACCCGGTGGGCCAGAAAAAAAAAATATACATCTTTGCAAGTCTCGCGAATACGGTTTGGAAAGGATACACTGGAGGCCGCTTCAAGCTGCAAACTTCTCTTCCCATTTCTGTCCTTCCCAGCCGCGTTGTCCAGTGCGTGTGACGGGCCCATCGGCTTTCACCCCGCCTTGTTTCGCTCCACCTTCAAAGTCCCAACCTTAGGGGGAAAAGGATGGGATATATTCCCGGGGGCGGTAGGGGCAACGGCAGCGGCGACGAAGACCTATTTCAAGAAGAATCGGAGTCACCTCGGGGGCAGCGGTGGCACCAGAGATATGTGTCATCACCGAATGCTCCGTCACAGCCACCGTCCAAAATACTCCGGCAAGGTCGGCATGCGCTACTTCCACCGTCCCCGCAACAAGTTTCACTGCCCCACCATCGACGTCGATCGCTTCTGGTCCCTTGGCCCCGACGACATCAAGGATCCTGCCACAGCTTGTGACGACAGCTCTGCCCTCTTGACCGGTATCACCCCATCTTGCTACTCCAAAATTCTCGGGCAGAATGCCTTTATCGATGGCCCCCGTTATTAAATCTCTGTTGTCGAAGGAATTCTTCCTCGAGCCCCCTTCGAAACGATGGGGACCCTCAGCGGCCGCTCGATGGCCGGAGAACTCATCGACCGCTGTTCTCCTCCTTGCCTTCCTCCAAGCCCTTGACATCCCCTTGAGGATGGCCTCCGAGGTGGAGGACATGACGGGGAAACCCCTTGGAGAGGAATAGGGGGGCTGAAGACGGCAAGGACCGGCACGGAGGACGCTCGGAGTTGGCAGGGGCACCAAGGAAGTAGCTGAGTAGCTAGGCTCTCAGACGAAAGAAAGGTGCCATCCTTTCGGCAGAATGAAGCCCCGAAGGAAGGGTAGGGGGTTTAAATAGGTAGCGGATCTTAGCATAATTATGGCGGCGGGTGTCCCTAGGCCAACCGGTGCTTACCACATGTCCCGCATGTCCCACTCACCGTTATCGAGGATTGACTGTTCGCAAATTTTCATAGCACGATGCTTGGGCTCGCATTTCGACGGGAGTTTCGAAAAGACTCCTCAGGTCACCCTAACCGGAAAAAGGGCTCTGGCGTGCGCACATTAAATGCCGACATATCCAAGGACGGTTGTGCGCAGGATTCGAGGGGACAACTTTGGCCATGCCAATCTCTCTGTATTTCCTTCATTCAAAATTCAAACTCGAAAGTAGGGGGACTAGTGTTGGGTATAAAATACCCACGGCTGAAGTTCTCAACAGGATTAGCCCTTGCGGACTCCGCCCGGACTCCCACGGGAGCCGGGCTCCGCCCACGACTTCGACTCCGAAAGGACTCCGCCCAGACTCCTACGGGAGCCGGGCTCCGCCCATGACTTCAACTCTGAGAGGACTCCACCCGGACTCCTACGGGAGCCGGGCTCCGCCCATGACTCCAACCTCAAGGGGGACTCCGCCTGGACTCCTACGGGAGCCGGGCTCCGTCGCCAACTTCAATCGCCGGTAAGATCCGTCCGGACCCCTACGGGAGCCGGACTTCGCACCTAACTTTAATTGCAGGAGGACTCCGCCCGAACTCTTACGGGAGCCGGGCTTCGCCCGCAACATCAACTCTGAGAGGACTCTGCCCGGACTCCTACGGGAGCCGGACTCCGCCCACGACTCCAACCTCAAGGGGGACTCCGCCCGGACTCCTATGGGAGCCGGGCTCCATCGCCAACTTCAATCGTCGGTAAGATCCATCCGGACTCCTACGGGAGTCGGACTTCGCACGTAACTTTAATTGCAAGAGGACTCCGCCCGGACTCCTATCAGAGCTGGACTCCGTCATCAGCTCCGACCGCTGTCGAACTTCAGCCGACAGATCTGCACTCCTAGGCATGACACAGCAACCACCATGATCCCGCTCCACTTCCTACGATGGATTCCGCGCAGCTCCATCACTCTCTGACGGGCCGCAGTAACGGTCACAGCACTGCTCCACTTCCTACGATGGATCCCACGCAGCTCCACTACTCCCTGGCAAGCCACGATAACGGCCACAATCCTGCTCCACTTCCTGCGACAGATACCACACGATTCTTCCATCCGCTGGCAAGTCGCGACAATGGATGCCGCTCCACTTCCCTCGGTAGACTCCACGTGGCACGCTCCGATGATAGCCACAGGTCCACTCCACTACTCTTTGCAACAAACTCCGCCTGACCCTGGGCAGCCCATTACCAGACGGTTTCAGATATCGCTATCAGGCTACCACCCCCTCCGCATATAAAAGGAGGTCCTAGATACGTTATTCTAGAAGCTCTTAGTTTTTACCTCAAAACTCTGCTAAATTCTTCGTTCGAGCACTCCATTCTTGTTGAGGCAGAGAACTGACTTGAGCATCGGAGGGTCTTGCCGGAGCAACCCTACCTCCAGTTTAGACTTCCTTTGCAGGTCCCGACGGTGACCGTGACTTCCTCGACTCCAGCTTCTCCGACGCAAGTGAATTTTTGCACCAACAAACCATAAATTTTTTACTCTTATTTGATAGCATATAGGACGGCAACTTTTTATATGGCAAATTAGGTCAAAAGACCTAATCAACAAGGAGTCCATGGGGCATCCAACTCTTGGATGCCTCCTCCCTTATAAATTTTATGGAGATCAAGATAAGATGCTTAAAAGGGGTGATAAAATGATAGGATAGGCTTGGGAAAAGTTGGCGCAAGAGAGGAGGGAAGAGTCCTTGTGAAGAGGGACTCTTTCAAAAAAAGAATAGGCCTAAACCACTTTCCATAATTAATCAAATCACTTTCCACATTGAACCAAATCAAATCTTATTCAAATCTTTAGAATAAGTGACGTGAGATAATATTCTTTAGATGTGGATATCATAAAAAAATATCTAAAAATTAATTAGTGGGCGTGGGCTTGAGATTTCTTAGGTGGTGCAAGAGATGATATGGAATTTTAGTCTAACTAGGATTCTTATGTAGATTAGGTCAAACACTTTGAATCCAATCCAAATTAATTACAACCTAATTAATGGTGATCTTAGTCCAACTAGAGGTTCAATTAAATCAGATTAATTCATATTTAATTCTGATTTAAAGCCTAACTTAATTGAGAATTAGGTGTATACAAGTCTTAGTCGAACAGGGACTTGTTCTCCCTTGCAATTAGCTTATCCAATAAATCAATTAGACTTAATCTAATTAAATCTAAACTAATTTTAATTGAATCAAATTCAATTAGACTTAATCTCAGCCCAATTGCTCAATCAGATTGAGCCAATTAGCAATTCAATTGCTAATCGATCCTCTTGCAACACTTGCATTAGGTCAAACATCAATCGCATTGATCGTTTAACCTAAGAACAATTCTCAATCATCAATTAATCATCTAATTAGGTTACAATCTCTTATGTATGTGACCCTATAGGTTCAAACCTAAGTTGGTAGTACAGGAATCAATTTATGTACCAATCGAAGTCACCATCTAGCAATGATTCTTGACATCCAGATAGGTCGAATGTATGCAAAGTAATATTCTAAGAACCCTGACCCATGATTACCGTATAATTCATCTTTTTGATCAATAATACTCAAGATGACTTCGAGTATGCTGTCAATCACTCATATAAGTCATCTCTATTGTGTCTCAAAATTTTGCAAATCTCGTGACTCCTCACGAGGATTACCCAGGCTTAGATTTTGCTAAATTGAAATACAGCGAGATATTCTCTTCTTGAAGTTAATCAGGAGTGGTCAATCTCATCTTGACTCACACACCAACTTTACAATTACTTGACTGTATCTAGAAATCTTTCGAACCTATATTAAAAATACAGACAGTCCGGCACCAAAGTACAGTGAGTTGCTTGCAAGTCACCATGGTGATCTCGGGTTAGAGGGACACTTATACCCATTGGCCTTAGCTAACTACTCTTGACAGTAGAGTGTTATATTGGTCACGTTCAATACAGATGTACTCTTACATCTTACCTGCATGCCATACCAATGTCTCCACATTATTTGGTTACGAGGACAACCAACGCATATGGCATATAGCGACCTACACTTAATAAGTTATCATCCTTGTTAATAACTTATCATTTGGTCATAAACAATTTAAGAACTATCCGATAAATCTTTCTTTATCGATTGATTGTGGTTCTAAGGATTTCATTATAATTTAGGAGTTTATTTAAGGAAGATAGAACTTTTGATGAACTTGCCAAATAACTATTATTATTAGATAATTCATATACTAATTCTAATCATCTACCACTTAGATGATTGGTTTTAGGACATATTTCCCAACACTATGCTTAAGAAGTGGATGGATAAGGACAATAAGGCTAAGTGCTATATTCTAGCATCCATGTCCAATGATCTTTAATGCCAACATGAAGACATGAGGACTGTCAAGGATATGCTGACTCACCTGTAAGAGTTGTATAATGAAAAGAATTGCATAGCTTATTTTGAGGTCTCTCGAAGATTATTCAGAGTAAAAATGCATGATGGACAGTCCATCAATGATCATTATTTGATAATGAACAAGGATATCAAAGAGCTATAGAAGCTCAGGATGAATATGGATAAGAAATTGCAGGTGGATTTGATCCTTCAGTCTCTTCCTAATTCGTGTGGATAGTTCATTATGAATTATCATATGAATAAAATTGATAGCACTTTACCCGAATTGTTGAACATGTTGGCGACAACTGAAGGCACCTTGAAAGATTCAAGGGGTATGGTTCTGACTATAGGGTGGGCTTCTTATAAGAGAAAGTCTTCTTTGAAGAAAAAGAAGAAGCCTGCAAAGAAGCAAAAGAATAAAACCAAGCCCAAGAAGTAGGTTTCAAAGAGGGCTGACGATAAAAAAAAAATATTTCCACTACAATGTCGAAGGCCATTGGAGAAGAAACTATCCGACCTACCTGGTGATTATGAAGAATAGGAAGAAGAATGGGCTTTTGAAAGATATGTCTGATTTGCTCGTAATTGAAACTAATCTAATAATTTGTTCATCCTCTATTTGGGTTCTAGATTTTGGTTCAAGTGCTCACTTGTATATTTCTATGCAGGATTTGAAAGAAGTTAGAGGGTTGAGAGAAGGTGAGATCGCTCTTCGGATCAACAATGGAGCAAGAGTTACTTTTATGGCTGTCATGACCTATCCTTTCCGACTATCATTAAAAATTAGTTTAATTTTAAAAGACTGCTATTTTGTACCTATAGCTAGAAAAAATCTAATTTTCGTATCTATACTGGCATAGGATAACTATAATTTTTATTTTAATAAAGATGTATACAATTTATTTTAGAAATAAAGTTATTGTACGTGTTTTCTTGATTGACAGTCTTTATCATTTGCATATGTGTTGGATTTGTGCCCTAGAAGCTAATTATTGGCTGACACATTATATAATTTTTGAGCCTATACTTGTACTTATAATTTTTTATTATCAATAAAAGATTTTTTCTTTCCAATCATATTTATGTGTCCATGATTTGTTCTAAAAATTAACAAAGATGATTTTTGTATATTCTTAAAGAGTTAAAAATTTGAGATATACATTAATTAGTAGTTAATTTCTAAATACTCCAGATCAAAAGATCATCATGAAGGATAGTAATCAATCTATTTGAGATCGGTACACAGTTCACCTCTCTTGTGGGCAGATGAGTCTCAGATCTGCGGTGTAGGAATATTGAGATAAAGGTACAGGTGGTTGTTAGAGAATAATTTGCACTAAGCATGACCAACACGAGAACCACATAGATGTCTACTCACTCATCAGTGATCTTCTCGATGCTATAGTGGTGTGAGTAGTCCTTTGACCTACAGTGTCATTGGCTATTCACAGTGAGGCTACTAGATTTGACTGTATGTTTTCTTGATTCCTAGCCATTCAGGTCCTTGCTATGTATGTTGGCTTCAGTCAGTTCAGATTCGTTGTTTGGGGTAGAATGCACCTAGATAGGATGGATCTATTGATCTTAGTAGAAAAGAAGAAGTCCTATGCGATTTGTGAGACTGAGTTCAAAAAGTCCTTGGCCAAAGCAAGTGTGAATACTAAAAAAAAAGTTTTCACGAGATTTATAAATGAACTCGAGTCGAGCCAATCTAGCATATGACTGACGATGGGGTTGGACGAGCTCTCAAAGACCTCCATCAAGTTGGGACTAATGATAGAAGGACTGAATCATACGATAACTACATCTAGGAGTTCATACTTTCATCCTATTGGGTTGCCACTATATACTGCTAGGTGTCACTCATAGATTGTGAGAATCATTAGGCATCATCTTGATGATTGATGGCCCTCGAAAGATAGAATTAAAAATATTCCAATCCATCGAAAAGAATTTCAACGATATTGTGATAGAGAACACAATATTTCTTACTACCAGATAGAATGAAACCTATGAGGTCACATATTAAGGGATTTAATCTCAAATTTGCCAATTGGGCTTATGAAGTTCCAATTGGATTAGAGTTTATTGAAATCCTATTAGGTTTATAAGAACCATGCTAGCACATGGTTAAACCTAATTCTTCTTGAAACTTTGATTCGATCAAGTCCATAGCCTTAAACTTAATCTAAATCTATTTAGGTTTAATTGGTCTCTTAATTGTGAGCCCAAGAGGATTTGATTAAGTCAATTAGTTGGCATAATTATTCTAACATTATCTTTTCTTTATCTCCTGATTATCTCTAAGTGTGCATGTGGAATAGGTGATAGAATGAGTGGTGCATCTTTTTCTTTTTAAAAAATTTTGGGTGCCAAATCCTTGAGGGGCCCACCTCCTCTTATGTGTCATGGCATGGAGGAGAGAGAGTGGGGTCCACACCCCATCTATTTTGGCTAGAGATTCCTTTGTGGGGTGCCAAGAGTTGGCACCCTAACTACCTGATATATATTCTTATGATGCCTCTTGTACATGCTTAAAGAGGCTAATTAATTATCATTTATATCTGACTTTATTTGGTATAAATCAGATTAAAAAGAAAAAAATTCTTATAAGATAAGAATCTATCTTTTTAAGATAATTGGGTTCTTAATAAGTGTCAGTATAGTGTCTATATATAAAGGGTGGTCTCTAAGATTTCATAGAATAAATTTTTGATCAACAAAACTCTCTCTCTCTCTCCATCTCCATGCCTTCTCTCATCATTTTCTTCTTTTCCATGTCCAAAAGATGGGTGCTCTCTCTTCCACATGCCAAAAAGAAGTATTAGTGATTTGATCAAGGATCGAGGAGAAGAAGAAGAAGGCTGCAGATCAAGGAGTTGATCTCGCAGTTAAGATCAAAAGAGTTGATCAAAGTCTTTAAGACCAAGGTTCTTCTTGAGAAGAAAAATCTTCTACGAGAAGAAAGAAGTTCGAGATAGATTCTGATAGATACCCATAGAGGTCGGACATGTGTGCGGCTCAACCTTCTACGAATCTGAGATCATTAGAAGCAATGAATATCTATCCACGCCAAGGTAATGAGATCTGATCTCATAATTTTTTTTCAATCTAGATTGATCATATGTGCCTTCTCTTGGGCTTGGGTAGATTTAGATTTGATCTCTAGCATGTAGGGTCAAAGGGTTTAACCCATTTTATTTTTTGCTGCCTATTTTTAAAGTTTTGAAATCTACACATACTGCCTATCTAACTTTCTAATAGTGGTATCAGAGCCATAGCTTTTGAAAACATATATGATCTATTTTTTAGATTATATTTGAAAGTTTTAATAATTTAAAATCAATTTTTTGCTGATATAAGATTGTCCTGGTATAGGATTTATTTTCTATATTGCAAAAATTATCCTAACACAAGATTGATCGATTTTGAAAATTATTTTTGAAATAATTAAATAAAATCTTTTAGATCTAAAAATTAACATATATGATATGTTTAATTTATATTTAGATTTGAAATTAGAATGATTAAAAGCTCACATCAAACTGATATAAGGTTGTTCTGATATAGGATTTATCCCCTATATTGTAAAGGTTGTCAAATCAATTTTTAAAAATTAATTTTTGAAATATTTTGATCATTATTTTAGATCTAATTTTATATATATTTGATATGTATGAATTTAGTTTTAGATCTAAAATTAATGTATATGTGATGCATATTTGATTTAGATCTAAAACTACATATATTTGATATATGAAACTAGGTGTAGATCTGAAATAATTTCAAGATCATAAGTCATTAATTGCATGCAATAAAATATAATCTAAAAACTATTTTTAGATCTAAAATTATAATATTGCATGTGGGTATGGGTTGAACAAATTAGTTCCAACTGAATAAACTATAATTAGGGTCTAATTAATTAGATCAGGCTAGAATCCATCTTCGATTTTGAGCAGTTGATTGAACCTAATCGATGGATGATTAGAATTAGATTTAAGGGGCTCAAAATTG
Source organism: Elaeis guineensis (assembly GCF_000442705.2). Classification (NCBI taxonomy): domain Eukaryota; kingdom Viridiplantae; phylum Streptophyta; class Magnoliopsida; order Arecales; family Arecaceae; genus Elaeis; species Elaeis guineensis. The sequence goes on from NC_025998.2 coordinate 83,603,556, forward strand.
ATTTTAGTTATAGTTGGTCATATCGATTTATATTTTGATGTGAGTTGATTAACTTAGGATCAAATTTGGCTCAGTGGTTTGGATCTGTCTCAATAGGTTAATCTAATCGATTCTAATCAACCAATATGGTGTCTAAGGCAAGTATTTAGATGGTGGTTATTTAATTGATTCTGTTGTTTGATCTGATCAATTTTGATTGGTATCTAAAGAAAGCAATGGGGGGACCCCCACACATCTTAACTTATCTGGCCATCTTGGAAGATTCAATTTCGTGTTAGGTTACTTGTTGACTCGAGCTTACCCATGCCAACTAGGATGGTTAGACATATTGATGTGCTGATTTGATTTAATCAGTTGGATGTCAGATCTGCTGATTTAGAAGAGACCTAAACCTAAATCTCCTCATTAAATATTAAGTCTAGAGATCTTCTATTGTTGTAGAGATACGGATGCCTTCCTAGCATTGATCATTCTTGACTGGTTATAGTGGTTCGATTGTATTAGGAAGGTACAATCACTCTATTGATATTTGATATCCTGGGGTAGAGATGGGTTTGGACCCAATAACTGTTAGGTGAGGGTCCCAATAATAGCTTTGCACCCGCTGGTGAATGATAGATCTGACTTAACTAAGAAATATACCAATAACTGTTAAATGAGATCACAGGACTTAGAGACCAAGCCCACTGCATCTTGCTCAGTGAGGCAATAGACAAAGTGTTGTTCGCTCATCGATCTGTACTCATCATTAACTATTAGGTGAGGTGTGTATAGATTAATGGGATTGTAGTATCCATTTGAAATCGATCACGTATAGATTTTTATTTCTCCACTCGAGGAGTGTGAGAGATTCGAAGAAATAGTGAGTCTTTGTTTATTTTTAAAGTACTTAGAATAAATATTTTTATAAGTATAAAATCTAACTAGAAACTATTCTCTCTGCAGATAACCATGTCGAGTTCAAACCCATTATCCCGAATCCTTGATACAAATAGGTTAACCGACACCAATTACAAAGACTGACTCCAAAATTTGAGAATTGTTCTTAATTTTGAAAAACTCACCCATATCCTCAATCAAGAAGCACCTGCATTACCTGCTCACCCATCCGCTGATCAACGAGCTACACTTGAGAAGTAGATGGATGAAGATAACAAGGTGAAGTGCTATATCTTAGCATCCGTGTCCAATGATCTTTAGCAGTAGCATGAAGATATAAGGACTGCGAGAGAGATGCTGGTTCATCTGCAAGAGTTATATGATGAACAGAGTCGCACGACTCGCTTTGAATTCTCCAAAAGATGTTTTAGAGTGAAGATGTGTGATGGACAGGCCGTCAATGATCATTGTTTGACAATGATCAAGGACATAGAGGAGCTTCAGAAGCTCGGGATGAATATGGATAAGGAATTGCAGGTGGATTTGATCCTCCAGTCTCTTTCTGATTTATATGGGTAGTTCATCATGAACTACCATATGAATAAGATTGATGCTACTTTGACAGAGCTATTAAATATGCTGGTGACTGCAGAGGGTACCTTGAAAAGTTCAAGAGGCATAGTTCTGGCTGTGGAGTGGACTTCCTCCAAAAGGAAGTCTTCTTTCAGAAAGAAAAAAAAGCCCGCAAAGAAGCAGAAGAACGAGGCCAAGCCCAAGACATAGGTTCTGAAGAAGGCTGATGACAAAAAAAAATATTTTCATTGCAATATTGAAGGCCACTGGAGAAGAAACTGTCTGGCCTACCTGACGACTATCAAGAGCAGGAAGAAAGATAGGCCTTCTGAAGGTATGTCTGAGTTGCTCGTTATTGTAACTAATCTAACGATTTCTTCTTCTTCTAGTTGGGTTCTTGATTCTGATTCAAGTGCTCATTTGTGCACTTCAATGCTGGGTCTTGAAGAAGTTAGGGGGCTGAGGGAAGGCGAAATCACGCTCTGGGTCGGTAATGGAGCAAGGGTTGCTACTGTGGCCGTCGGGACCTACCCTCTGCGGCTACCGTTAGGATTTAGTTTGCTTTTGAAAGACTATTTTTATGTATCTGTAGTCAGTAGAAATTTAATTTCTATCTCTGTGGTAGTATAGGATAATTACAATTTTCATTTCAATAAAGACATGTGTTCTATTTATTTTGGAAATAAACTTGTGGCATGTGCTTTCTTGATTGACAGTCTTTATCATTTACATATGGATCTAAGTGTAAATATTAATGAGCAAATATTAAATGCCATAGGATCTAAAAGATCTAGAGATAAGATTAGCCAAAAGTATCTGTGGCACCTTAGGCTAGGCCATATTGGAGAAGACAGACTCATCAAACTGGAGAGAGATGGTCTTCTTAGACGATTAACTTTCGAGTCTTATCTAGTCTGCGAATCGTATCTTCAAGAAAAATAGCCAAGCTATCCTTTGTGGGATAATAGAAAAGGGCCACTGAGATATTAGTACTGGTACATACTGACGTATGTGGTCCATTTGATGTACAAGTCAGGGGTGGCTATATCTATTTCATAACCTTTACTGATGATTATTTACGGTTTGGGTTCATATATCTGATACATTGAAAGTCTGAAACTTTTGAAAAATTCATAGAATTTAGACATGAAGTAGAAAAACAGACCAAAAAATTCATTAAGATTCTTCGATCAGATCGAGGAAGAGAATACCTTAGTAGAGAATTTTGGATCTATCTCAAAGATAATGGTATAGTCTCATAGTGGACACCTTCAAGGATGCCTCAGCTCAACAGGATATCCGAAAGGAGGAATCGGATCCTATTAGATATGGTTCGATCTATGATGAGCTTCACTGACTTTTCTGACTTTCTCTGGGGACATGCTTTGCTTTTTGTGATTCATCTCTTGAATTAGATTCCCTCTAAATCTGTTCCGACCATACTATATGAATTATGGCATGGTAAGAAGCCAACTCTTAGATACCTAAAGATTGGAGATGTCCGGTCCATTTCATGCGACAGCAAGCGGACAAGTTAGAGGTTAGGTCCTTTAGGGTTCATTTTATTGGGTATCCTAATGAAACCATAGGATACTACTTCTATCTTCCTGAGGATCACAATGTGATTGTGAGCTGCCATACCATCTTCTTGAAAAAAAAGTTCATCCAAGATGGAGGCAGTGGGAGGAAGATTGAGCTCGAAGAGAAAGTCTTTAAAGAGCATCAAGTCTAAAGACCTGAACCCAATAATGAGCCAGTAGATATGATACCGCCTCCACCTCGTAAATCAATTAGGGTCTCCCATCCTCCTGAAAGATACTTAGGTATTCTTATAGAGGATTTAGAGGAAGCATTCCTTGTGGGAGATAATGACATTAGGAATGATCCCAAAATCTACAATGAGGTAATGTTAGATGTAGACTCCAAGAAATGAATGGATGCGATGAAGTCAGAGATTGACTCCATGCATTTCAACCAGGTTTGGTCCTTAGTAGACCTAACTGAAGGTATTATATCTATTGGGTATAAATGGATTTACAAAAGAAAGATTGGGTCAGATGGTAAGGTACAGACCTATAAGGCAAAGCTAATCATGAAAGGTTATAGTCAACGTGAAGGCATTGACTACCATGAAATCTTTTCACCCGTAGCCATGCTGAAATCTATTTATACTCTGCTTGCCATAGCAGCATTTCATGATTATAAAATCTAGCAGATGGATGTAAAAACTATCTTCCTAAATGGATATCTTAAGGAAGATATCTATATGGAGCAGCCTCTGAATTTCACATCTAGTGATAGTGATCACAAGGTCTGCAAGCTGCAAAGGTCCATATATGGACTCAAGCAAGCATCTCAAAGTTGGAACACTCACTTCAATGATGTGATCAAAATATTTGATTTCATCAAAAATGAGGAGCCATGTGTGTATAAAAAAGGTCAGTGGGAGTGCTGTCACATTTGTCGTATTGTACGTAGATAACATCCTCCTGATTGAAAATGATATTTTCATATTGACGTCGGTCAAAGTATGGTTATCGTAAGAGTTCGCCATGAAAGACCTAGGAGAAGCTTCCTACATTCTTGGTATAAAGGTTTATAGAGATAGATCCAAAAGAATGATAGGACTCTCACAGCGTATGTACATAGAGGAGGTGCTGAAGAGGTTCAGCATGAAAAACTCCAAGAGAGATCTTTTGTCTCATAGATATGGCATTCATCTCTCCAAGAAGATGTGCCTTGACATACCTGAGGAGATCCAGTGCATGAGCAAGATCTCTTATGCTTCGGTAATAGAGAGTCTCATGTATGCTATGTTATGTACATGCCCCGATATAGTACTTGTCGTGAGTGTCACGAATAGATATCAGATGAATCCAGGTAAAAAATACTGGATTGCTATTAAAAACATCCTTAAGTATTTGAGAAAGACTAAGAATTTGATGTTGGTCTTTGGTGGAGGATCGGAGCTGAAAGTTAAAGGATATATCGATTTAGACTTTATGGCTAATGTTGATGATAGAAAGTCTACATCAGGGTGTATCTTCTTGTGTAATGATGGTGCGGTTAGCTGAAAGAGTTTCAAGCAGTCGATCATTGCAGATTCGACCATGGAAGCCAAGTACATCGCCACCTCTGAAGCCGATAAGGAAGCCTTTTGGTTCAAAAAGTTCATTACGGAGCTAGGTGTGATGCCATCAGATACAATTGCACTGCACTGCGACAACAATGGTGCCATGGCCTCCCTAAAGAGTCCAGATCTCATCAGAAGTTCAAGCACATAGAGCGACGGTTTCACATCATATGTGAATATCCCGAGAAGAAGTTCGTCGAGGTGCAGAGAGTCGACTCCGCACTGAATGTGACGGACCTGCTAACCAAGCCTCTCAGCCAGCAGAAGATCAAAGCTCACCTTGAGAAGATGGGTCTTAGGTATATGGCCAATTAACTTTAGGTCAAGTGGGAGTTTGTTGGATTTATGCCCTAGAAGCCAATTATTGCTGACACATTATGTAATTCTTAAGCTTATACTTGTACTTGTAATTTTTTATTATCAATAAAGGGTTTTTTCTTTTCAATCATGTTTATGTGTCTATGATTTGTTCTAAAAATTAACAAAGATGATTTTTGTATATTCTTAAAAAGTTAAGAATTTGAGACATACATTAATTAGTAGTTAATTTCTAAATGCTCTCGATCAAAAGATCATCATGAAAGACAGTGATCAATCTATTTGAGATCAATGCATGGTTCACCTCCCTTATGGGCAGATGAGTCTCAAGTCTACAATGTAGAGACAATGGGGTGAAGGTGCAGGTGGTTGTTAGAGAACAACTTGCACTGAGCGTGACCAACACGAGAATCACATGGATGTCTACTCACTCGTCAGTGGTCTTCTCGATGCTGCAGTGGTATGAGTGGTCCTTTGACCTATGGTGTCATTGGCTATTCACAGCGAGGCTACTAGATTTGACTGCATGTTCTCTTGGTCTCTAACCATTCGGGTCCTTGCTGTGTATGTTGGCTTCAGTAGGTTCAGGTTCGCTGTTTGGAGTAGGATGCACCTAGATGGGATCTATCAACCTTGATAGAAAAGGAGAAGTCCTATGCGATTTGTGAGATTGAGTTCAGAAAGTTTTTGACTAAAATAAGTGTGAATACTAGAAAAAAGTTTCTACAAGATTCACAAATGAACTTGAGTAGAGCCAATCTAGCATATGACTGACAAAGGGTCTAACAAGCTCTCCATGACCTCCGTCAAGTCAGGACTCATGATAGAAGGACTGAATCATACAATAACTGCAACTAGGAGTTCATATTTTTATCCTACTGAATTGTCACTATATACTGCTAGGTATCACTGGTGGATTGTGAGACTCATCGAACGTCATCTTGATAATCGATGGCCCTCGAAGGGTAGAATTAAAAATATTCCAATCCATTGAAAAGAGTTTCAATGATATTGTAATAGAGGTCACAATATATCTCACTATCAGATAGAATGAAATCTATGGGGTCACACATTTAGGGATTTAATCTCGAATTTGCCAATTGGGCTTATAAAGTTTCAATTGGGTAAGGATTTATTGAAATTCTTTTAGGTTTATGAGAACCATACTAGTACATGGTTAAACCTAATTCTTTTTGAAAATTCGATTCGATCAATTCTATAGCTTTGAACTTAATCTAAATCCATTTAAATTTAATTGGACTCTTAATTGTGAGCTCAACAGGATTTGACTAAGTCAATTAGTTGGTATAATTATTCTAACATTATCTCTTCTTTATCTCCTGATTATCTCTAAGTGTGCATGTGGAATAAATGGAAGATTGGGTGGCACATCTTTTTCTTTTTAAAAAATTTTGGATGCCAAATCCTTAAGGGGCCCACCCCCTCTTATGTGTCATGGCATAGAGGAGAGAGAGTGGAGTCCATGCCCCATCTCTTTTGGCTAGAGATCCCTTTTTGAGGCACCAAGAGTTGGCACCCCAACTACTTGACATATATTCTCATGATGCCTCTTGTACATGCTTAAAGGGACTGATTAATTACTATTTATATCTGATTTTATTTGACATAAATTAGATTAAAAAGTTAGAAGATTCTTATGAGATAAGAATCTACCTTTTTAATTAATTGAGTTCCTAATGTGTTAGGACAGTGTCTATATATAAAGGGTGGTCTTTAGGGTTTCATAGAATAAATTTTTTATTAACAAAACTCTCCTTCTCTCCATCTCCAAACCTCCTCTCATCATTTTCTTCCTTTCCATGCCCAAAAGTTGGGTGCTCTCTCTTCCACACACCAAGAAAAAGTATTAGTGACTTACAGATCAAGGATCGAGGAGAAGAAGAAGAAGGCTGCTGATTAAGGAGTTGATCTCGCAGTTAAGATCAAAGGAATTGATCAAAGTCTTCAAGGCCAAGATTCTTCTTGAGAAGAAAAATTTTCAATGAGAAGAAAGAAATTTGAGATAGATTTTGGTGGATACCCGTAGAGATGAAACACGTGTGTGGCTCAACCTTCTATGAATATGAGATCATCAGAAACGGTGAATATCTACCCATGCCAAGGTAATGAGATTTGATCTCATAAATTTTTCTAAATTCTAGATTGATGATATGTACTTTCTCCTGGGCTTGGATAGGTTTAGATTTGATCTCTAGCATATGGGGTTAAAGGATTTAACCCATTTTGTTTTCCACTGCCTATTTTTAAAGATTTGAAATGTACACATACTACCTATCCGATTTTCTAACAATATAAATGTGAGTATTAATATTAACGAGCAATCTATGAATGTCGTAGGGTCTAAGAGATCTAGAGATAGGATAAGCCAAAAGTATCATGGCACCTTAGACTAGGCCATATAAGAAAGGATAGACTCAACAAATAAAAGAAAGATGGCCTTCTCGAGCTATTAACTTTCAAGTCTTATCCGATTTGTGAATCCTATCTTCAAGAAAAAATAACTAAGCTGCCCTTTGTGGGATAAGGAAAAAGGATTACTGAGATATTGAAGAGAAAGAAATATGTTTCTCTCGGATAATCAAGATTGCATCTAAAATTTTTTTATAAATCTAATTGAATAAGATCAAATCTTTACTTAGGTTACAGCTTAAAGGGGATCAAATCTTCAGAATCTAGATTCAAGCCTTTGCATAGGCCTGGATCTATAGGCCCTCTACTTCGCACACATGTCAGGCTCTACAGAAAAGTGGGATGAAGCTTCTGATCGAAGCACCTTCACAAGGCCACCAAAGGAGGGAGGAGAAGTGGTGGCGTGATGCCTTACACCAGCAAAGGAGGATGCCCAAGGAGGGCCCACCACTTGGAGAAGAGGAGCGGCAAGGAGGAGGACATGCTAAGGGGAGGGGCGCCCACCAGCTCTCACGCCTCTCTCTCTCTCTTTCTCTCTTTTCTCACTTTGATTGCTATGCATCCATAGGTAGAGACCCTCTCTATTTATAGATGATTTTCATGACCCAATAAGAATAGGACTCCCAATTCCAATAAGCTTTAAATTAGTCCACAACTTATCAAAAGAGGGCTCTTACATGAGATACGATTGGTGCCTGATATGGTGTCCACTTTGCACCCTCGCCCACGTCCATGTGGGATGGCCCACAACCAGCACCATATTAGGTGCTGGTCGGCCATGGTAGAAAAAGAATCTCAGTGAAAATAAACTCTAAGGATCTCATCCAAAATGGGTCCAATTTGAATCTAATTCGAAGCTGATTCGAAATAATTTTGAAAAGCTATCAATCTTAAATTGTTTAGGACTTTAGGACCAAATCTAACTTAAAATTTTGAACTCAATTAATTTTAATTAAATTAAATCTAATCTAAAATTAATTAATACTTAAATTTAATCTCTTATAAGCTCTTTGGATCATAGATCAAAAATTGTTCATCTCTGGAATTGAACCTGAACCTCATGTGTAGTGCTAGCTAGACATAGTCAACTCTTCAATCATGTTCGACCAATAACTTAATTCTCAATCAAGTTAGTATATATGTTCAATCAAGTCAAGTACTTCCAAATTAGACATATAAACATAGGTGAATATTTTTCTATGTCACCTAACTTATATGTGTGACTCCATAGGTTTGAACACTAAGCTGGTAGCATAGGAACCAATTCCTGTATCAATCGAAGATACCATCTAGCATTGATTCCTGATGTTCGGATAGGTCGAATAATCACAAAGAAATATTTCAGAACCTATGCATTGATAGAATAGTACCCTACAAGCCAATCACATAGGTAATGCGAAGGGATTTTTTTGTATTTTTTTCTACTCATTTGCATGACATTAATTATTTTATTTATGAGGTATTATGTTTTATCATTTACTGCATCATATTTTTATGATTATGATAAATCTCATAGATTAGGATAATGATTTTATGGCCATGTTGAGATCATTCCAGTGAGACTAAAATCTTGATAGCTCCAATCTAAAATATTCTCAATCATTGAATCATCGAGTCAGAGATTGATGATATCGGTAAGATTGGTATATCCTATGTATGCTCGATGGAGAGGGTGGTTGATCTCATAATCACTTATATGGTGATACTAATACAATAATGTAGGTGCTCATTAGAGAATGAGTTTACTGAACTGACCCACAGAAAGAACATTTGATGGAGTTTTACAGTATATCGATAGTTGGTTCTCTAGTCAGAGTGGTACATGTGATGTTTTGACCTAAGATCACCATGGTACCTTGTGTATATAGATCCTTATTTTGATCTATTCTCTAGTATGTCACTTTGAGATATGTGTGGGATATTTTGGGTATGATGAAGTGTGCATGGAGGTTGTGAGTGGTCGATAAGAAATTGATCACTCTTTGTAGGAGGAGAGAACATCCTATGTGATCTCATAGGATGATGACTCTGAGAGTCTCTGGCTAGAGTAGGGATGAACAATAGAAAAAATTTTTACTGATTCATCAATCAAGTCATCATCATCAGATTGAGATACATATGGATAGGTATTTGGACTTGACATATTTTCATGCCCATGGTCTGTCTGGGATATTATGTGATCGAAGGATTGAATTGCACGATAACTCACCATGGAAGGAGAATTTTGATATTTTTATCAAATTTTAAATTTTTTGGATAGTCATGACACATTTCTAGACATCAATCTTAACTTGTGAACTCATCATAATTAAAAGAGTTTAATTCAAAAATTAATTAGAAAGAGTCCTATTTGATTGGGACTCTTGAGCTAACCTAATCTAATCGGATTAGGGTAATATCGAGAGTTTAAGTCCACTGCTGACTAGATTTGGAACCCAATGGGTCACACACAATAGAGATTTGATCTTGATCCAATCTATTTAGATTTATTGTAAATCCAATGGGTTAATTAAATTACTAGCATATGAATTAGTCTAAGTTTTCAATTGGGTTTAGTGCAAAAGTGTTTGTGCTAACCCTTGACTTGTTGCCTTGATCAAATATAATTGGATTTGAACTCATATTTAAATAGGTAGCTTATCTAATTTTTATAGAAGAATTCCATATGAAATCAACCTCCTCCACACCAAACTCCATGCATAAAATAAAGGCACGCCCAAAAATAAATGGTGATGAGAAGGAAGAGTCCTTCTTATCTACTCCTCTTAAATTTCTTATCAATTTCCACATGTCCCTTGGTTTTTTGCACCATCAAGATGGCACTTGGGATATGTGGGTGTGGAAGAGAAGGAAGAGTCCTTCTCTTTGAAAGAACTCTACACCAAAAATTAATTGGGATGCCCCCTTTTGTGTGATGAGAAACGGAAGAGTCCAATTCTCTTTAAACTCTTAACTTCTTTCCTTTATCTTCTCTTATTCCAAGTTAATTATTAAAGGGTGGCAACATCAGATGGCAATTTGAGTTATGTGCACAGAGGAGAGTCCTTCTACAGATTAAAAACCCAACTAATCTCCTTAAAAGAAATTAAATCATCGAGGATATGTTGAAAGCCAATTGTTGGCATCCCTTGTAAGCGTCGCTTCTTTCTTATAAAAAGGGGGCATGTCCTAGGAGGAAAAACATGGATAATTCCTTGATGGTTAGATGCGGAAATGAAGAGAAAAAGATGGAAAAAAAATCTAGAAAAAGATAAGAAAAAGAGAGAAAGAAAAATGAAAAGAAAGGGAAGAGAGAAAATGAAAGCATGTGATGCTTGTCTTAAAATCAGATTGTTCAAGTGTTGAACATTCAATCTGATTTTTATGTGGTGAGATCATTTGGAAAATGGTTCTTAGAGTAGTCCTAATGAATATCTCGAAAGCATACAAATAATGGTGTAATTCATTCTTGCGAAGGAGGATCAGCAACGTACTTGTGAAGAAGGCTGCAGCACTACATTGAATTAGGAAAGGCCCTGATCAGTCCCATGTGGATCACCGTTAGAGGGCTTCTACTTTGGAGTCTTGTGGAGATCTCATGATTACCAGATCATCATCTTCATGTTGGTATATGACATCTGATCTCTTCTTATTATATATGCTTATATTATTTGATTGTAATCATCAAGGTGTTCTAGGACTTTTGTGTTTCGGTAGTCTAGTTTAATTATTCAACATATTTTCAATTATTGAATGCATATAAAATTTTTTGAAATTTATATTTTTTTATATCATCGAAACCCAACATGCATATGGTTACTGCATAATTCATCCCTTTGACCTTGAATGCTCTAAGATAATCTAGATTTAACTGTCAACCCAGAGTGTTTCATCCATATTGTATTTCAATCTTTCAAATCTATCTCATGGATTATCCTGTCCAAGACTTTATTAAATTGAAATACAGCGATGCATCAACTCCTATAATCTAGAGGGGTTAGTCCCATCTTGATCCACACAGACTTCACAAGTACTTGACTATGCCCAATAGCCTTCCATCACTGTATTAGAAATTTAGATAGTCCAGCACCAAAGCATAGTGAGTTGCTTGCAGGTCATTATGATGATCTTAAGTCTAAGAGACACTTATGCCCTTATGCTTCATGATCAGTTCTTGATAGTAGAATGCTCAGTCGGTGAGTCGTCTGTTCAATGACGATGTACTCCTACATCTCACCCGTATGCCATACCAGTGTCACCACATTCTTTGGTTAAGAGGACAACCAACCCATATGGTACACAATGACCTCCACTCAATAAATGTTATTATTCTGTAATGATGTACCATTGATCACAAGCATATTTAAAAACTATACGATAAATTTTTTCTTTATCGATTACTAACATAGTTCGAAAAACTTCATCACCACACAAGAGTTCTATAAGGAAGATACAACTTTGTGATGAATAATGTCAAAATAATTTTTATTTATTAATGAATAATTTATATACAAATAAAAACTCAATCGTCATACAGTTAGTTTTAGGACATAATTTTCAACAACTCTCACTTAGATTAAAGCCAATCAGGGTAGTATCTTATACCATCTTTTATTTAAAGTCATCAAACTCTTTGATCTTGAGAGCTTTAGTAAAGGAGTCGGCTAGGTTTTCCTTTCCATCGATCTTCTAAAACTCGATGTCACCTCGATCTGTGATCTTTCATACCAAATGATAGTGGCACAGAATATGCTTGGTATGTTGGTATGACTTTGGTTCTTTTATCTGAGCTATGACACCAGAGCTATCACAGTACAGCATGACAGGGCCATCAATAGAAGGTGTAACGCCTAGCTTGGTGATGAATTTCTGCAACCACACCACCTCCAACTGAATCGACCACAGTATGTTGCTTGAAACTCTTCCAGCAAACAATTCCTCCATTCAAGGTAAATACATAGCATGACATACTTTTGTTGTCCTCACAATCTATTTGAAAATTGAAATCAGTACATCCTATAAGTTTCAGATCAGTGTCTCCATAGATTAGCCACTGGTCTTTAATATTTCTCAAATACCTAAGAGTTATCTTCATAACCTTTCAATAGTTTTCTCTCGGATCAGACTGGTACCTACTCACTACTCCTAGTAAATAGGCCACATCCGACCTCGTACACGTTATGATGTATATGATAGATCTTACAGTCGAAGAATATGGTATTCTACTTATACTCTTTCTCTTGAGAAATTGTCGAACAATCTTTCTTGGAGAGAGTAATTCTATGGCCTATTAGAAGATAACCTTTCTTAAAATTCTCCATGTTGAACCGCTTCAATATGGTATCAATGTATGTGGATTGGGTCAGTCCAAGCAATCTTCTAGATCTATCCCTATAGATCTTCTCCCTAAAATATAAGGTGCTTCTTCCAAATCCTTCATGGAGAACTGTGATGACAACCACAGCTTCACACTCTGTAAAGTCGAGATGTCATTTCTTATTAACAGTATGTCATCTACATACAGTATAAGAAAGATGACTACAGAATTGGTAGCCCACATGTAGATGCAAGGCTCTTCTCTATTCCTAATGAAGTCATACATTTTGATCATCTTATCAAAATATATTTTCCAACTCATAGATGCCTGCTTAAGTCCATAAATGGACCTATTCAGCTTGCACACCTTAGACTTGTCTGTGGATGTGAACCCTTCAGGCGGTATTATATACATCACTTCTTTCAGCTTCCTATTTAGGAAAGTGATTTTGACATCCATTTATTAGATCTCATAATCTAAGTATACAGCAATAGCAAGTATAATCTGGATGGACTTAAGCATTGTCACAGGAGAGAATGTCTCGTCATAGTCAATACCATAATGCTGATGGTAACCATTGGCAACTAGATAGGCTTTATGTTAAAAAATATGTCTTAAAGCCTATCATCTAAGTGGTAGATGATTGAAATTAGTATATGAATTATCTAATAATAATAGTTATTTGGCAGATTCATCATAAAAGTTCTATCTTTCTTAAATGAACTCCTAAATTATGATGAAGTCTTTAAAACCATAATCAATCAATAAAGGAGGATTTATCAGATGGTTCTTAAATTATTTACGATCAAATGATAAGTTATTAACAAGGATGATAACTTATCAAGTGTAGGTCGCTGTATGCTATATGCGTTGGTTGTCCTCGTAACCAAGTGGTGTGGAGACACTGGTATGGCATCCAGATGAGATGTAGGAGTACATCTATATTGAACGTGATCAATGTAATACTCTACTATCAAGAGTAGTTAGCTAAGGCCAATGGGTATAAGTGTCCCTTCGATCTGAGATCACCATAGTGACTTGCAAGCAACTCACTATGCTTTGGTGTCGGACTGCCTATATTTTTAATATAGGTTTGAAAGGTTTCTGGATACAGTCAAGTACTTGTGAAGTTGGTGTGTGAGTCAAGATGGAATTGACCACTCCTGATTAACTTCAGGAAGAGAATATCTCGTTGTGTTTCAATTTAACAAAACCTAGGCCTGGGTAATCCTCGTGAGGAGTCACGGGATTTGCAAAATTTTGAGATACAATAGAGATGACTTATATGAGTGTTGACAGCATACTCGAAGTCATCTTGAGCATTATTGATCAAAAAGATAAATCATATGATAACCATGTGTTAGGATTTTTAGAATGTTGCTTTGCATACATTCAACCTATCTAGATGTCGGAAACCATTGCTAGATGGTTACTTCGACTGGTATAGAAATTAGTTTCTGTGCTACCAACTTAGGTTCGAACCTATAGGGTCACACACATAAGAGGTTGTAACCTAATCAGATGGTTAATCGATGATTGAGAATCATTCTTAGGTTAAACGATCAATGTGATTGATGTTTGACCTAATGCAAGTGTAGCAGGAGGATCAATTAGCAATTAGATTGCTAAATGGCTCAATCTGATTGAGCAATTGGATTGAGATTAAGTCTAATTAAATTTAATTCAATTAAAATTAGTTTAAATTTAATTAGATTAAGTCTAATTGGTTTATTGGATAAGCCAATTGCAAGAGAGAACAAGTCCCTGTTTGACTAGGACTTGTATACACCTAATTCCTAATTAAGTTAGGATTTAAATCAGAATTAAATATGATTTGATTTGATTTGATTGGACTTCTAGTTGGACTAAGATTACTATTAATTAGGTTACAATTAATTTAGATTGGGTTCAAAGTGTTTGACCTAATCTACAAAAGAATCCTAATTAGACTAGGACTCTATCTCTTCTCTTGCGCCATCTAAGAAATCTCAAGCCCACGCCCACTAATTAATTTTTAGATATTTTTCTATGATAACCATGTCTAAGGAATGTTTTCTCATACCACTTACTCTAGAGATTTGAATCAGATTTGATTTGATTCAATATGGAAAGTGATTTGGCTAATTATGGAAAGTGGTTTAGGTTTATCTCCTTTGTTTGAAAGAATCCCTCTTCACAAGGACTCTTCCATCCTCTCATGTGCCAACTTCCTCCATCCTTATTCCTTCTTTCTATCACCCCTTTTGTGGTTATTTTCATGCTCTATATGAAATTTATGAGGGAAGGGACATCCAAAAGTTGGACACCCCATGGACTCCTTGTTAGACTAGGTTTTATGACCTAGTCTACCATATAAAAAGTTGCCGCTCCATATGCTATCAAATAGGAGTCAAAAATTTGTGGCTTTTAGATAAAAAAACTAGAGGAAAAAGAGGATGGCATGGGTGGTTTGAGGGATCAAAATCCTTGGAGGAGAGTCTTCAATCAAGAGATCAAAGGTTGACATCTTGTAGAGAGAAAGGTAAGAGAAAAGATTATCTTCTCTCATTGTTTTTCTTTCATATTATTCTCTCTTTGTTTTTTGTATTTTTTATGTGATAAAATTTGAGAGAGAAAGAGGATCGAATGGATGGTTTGAGGTATCAAATTCCTTAGAGAAGAGTCTTCTATCAAGAGATCAAAAGTTGATGTCTTGTAGAAACAAAAGGTAAGAGAGAAGATATTTTTCTCTTATTGTTTTTTTTTTTCAATTTATTTTCTCTTTATTTTGTATTCTTATATGATAAAAATCTGAGAGAGAAAGAGGAATGGCATGGTGGATTCATGCTCTAATGAGTTGGGGCATGGTCATCTTATTTTGGACATGATCTGATCATGTTCTGATGAAAGAAGAAGAAGAAAAGAAGGCCTTTTCTTAAGATTTCTTTTAGAACCCTTCTTCTTCATAAATCATGATATTTTTCTATGAGAAAAATTAGACATCATAAGATCTGAAAGTTAGAAAAATATCTAGAGAAGAAGGTCTTCACATGTCCTAGCATAGAGATATTCTCTAGACATCAATCGTTGATGTACTGAAAGAGAAGAACTGTCTTCTCTTAGGACTTTTTCTTTTATATTATTATTTTTGATTTCAAAGAGATCAAAAGGTTTAACTTCTCCCTTGTTCCTCCTCATATTCTTTATCTCTTAGAATATCCAAGAGATCCAAAGAATATCTTCTAGATTAACCATCCAGAGGAATCTGCAAGAAGCTAGCACTTCGAGTGGATCTTCGTTCGACGAATCTTTGATTTTATTGCAACCTCATGTGGATCATCTGTAGAGGTCGGATGCATGTGTGGCTCCAAAGGCAACAAAAAAAATCAACCATGAAGTTCTCGACCTGCATGAAGGTAGGAGATCTGATCTTCTCTTATCTAGATGTGATCTAGGTTTTAGATCTAGGGTATTGATTTGATCAATACCAAATCTTTTATTTTTTGATTTATAAATACAATATGATATGTTATAGGTCATAATTATAGGGTTTAGTAATTTGATTATATATATTTATAGATTAAATTATTTAATTTATATGTTCCGCTGTGTTATATTTCAAAAATATTTTGAAATTCATGCATGAAACCCTGCACCTTTTTCAACAGTGGTATCAGAGCATCTAGGTTCTTTTATAATATGTTCATAATTATATTAAAATAAATTTAAAAATAAAATAATGATCGCATAGACTGTAGGTTGTCCTGCTGTAAGGTTTACCCCTTACAGTGCAAAGGTTGTTCTGGTACGCTGTGATCTAAAAAAATTTAAAGAGTTTAAATAAATCTTATCATGAATATTTTAGATTAGATCTATTTCATTTCATGAATTTTTATGTAATGTACATAGATTAAAATCAGCCAAGAATAGGATCATGTAAAGGTTCTATTTGTTGATCGGACTGGCTTGACCAGCATGCCAGCTCGACTGAAAAGTTGGCTAAATTTAATTATTTTAATCTACAATTAGTATTTGTTAGTGAAATAAGCCGACCCATTTTTGAAATGAGTCAACCTATTTAGTGAAACAACACTAGATTGTATTAAATTTTTCAAAAGTTGAAAATAGTTTTCAAAATATCGAACCCTAACCCTCAGCCTTGAACTTAATTAAAAGAATTAAGTGATTGTTTAGGATCTAGGTTTGTGATTGAAAGATCCTAAGATAATTTCATAAAACATGGGTTAAAGGGTAATGGGTTAGCTTTGATCAGGTCATTAACTGGGTTGGACCTAGGGTTAGATTAAATATGGACTAAGTTAAGAAATTGATCAAACCTAATTAAAAGTTAATTAGGATTAGGTCATTTCTATAGATCACTTCAATAATTGTAGTTGATCAAAGTCCATATATCTAACAAATAGACACTGATTGTGGCTCAGTGGCTGAGCCCGAATCTTTAGGCAGATCAAATCAAAACTGATAAATCAGTTGGTGTCTAAGGTAAACTTGACCGATGGTTTTTAATTGGGAGCTTGCTTATTTGGCCATTTCTGATGGTGCCTAAGGCAAGCTTTGGCAAACCCTCCCACCGATCATACTTATCTGGCCAATGTGGTTAGTCAGGTCTTGATTAGGTTGCTCATTGATTCGTGCTAACGTATGTCACATAGGAAATTAGTGAGTCTGATTTCATTCAATGAGACTGATCTAGGTGCCCATGGACCAAATTTGATCCTAGTCCTTGTTAGTGACTTGAGAAGTTAGTGGAAGGACTTGACTTGGTGAAGTTAGTAGGAGCAAATTCATCCATGTCCTTTCTATCCTTAAATCACTAATAATTTTAAATCTTCTAAAATTATTAGGTCCTTAAAATGATAAAGTTATGGAGATAACTGAGTCATAGGCTCCCATTAAGGTGTTTGATAATGAGTCCATTAACTCAATAATCATTGCAGACCCAAAGGCCTGGTGCTTGTTGACTAATGGAATTATCACTCATCATATGACGACTTGAAAGTGTCTCTCTAATAGTGGTTAGGTGAGCCAACCAAAGTTGGGCTTAATCATTCGTTGGTTAGATGCACCAAGTATGGTCATGTTAATGGATGGACCTAACCGAATCCTTACAGTGGAGGCCAAAGCCTACTGATTAGATTTTTGGGGCAAAATTAAATTACTAAAAGTTGTTTGGAGAAATAATTGGTTAATGAACCTACCCGTAGATGCAGATGGATTGGCCGACCAAAGTCAGGCTTATCTGTAGTCTATGTGGATTCTAGTACCTACTAGAAAATTAAAGTAATTTTTTGAATTGGAGGTAGAGGCTACCAATTTGAATAAAATAGTGAAAGAACCTTGAGACTAAAGTCCAAGTCTCTAAGCTTAAAATAATTCATATACATTAGGTCATTGTTCTCTTTTCTCAAAATAAGGCTAAACCTTAATTGCTCCAATCACTGTTAAATAATGATGACTTATGGAACCCAACTTCATTAATTAGTATCGAAAGTTGAATTTGGTTCAGCAGTATGAATGGGTTCGTATTGGGGCTTCTTAGTCCAGTCAAAATAATTAGTCCAAAATTGATCCAAATCAGGCATGTTACGTTTACTGCAAGAAGCAAGGTTATAGGAAGAAGAATTGTCTTGCTTCCCTTAACCATAATAGGCTGAACAAGAGAAAGGAGCAAGAGTTGCTCATCAAGGATGTTATATGATAACACCTTAAAGTTATTTTATGTAATTCTACTACCTAGGTATTAGATACTGATGGTCTTTTGCAATTTGTTGCTAGTAAGTGAAATGTTTGAAAATAGTGAAAAATTCTTGAATGCTAGGGATGGAAGTCTTATTTCAATCTTAACTTTATAAATTATAGAGCTTATTTTCAAATATTGTCATTGTTACTATTGTCCATTATTTATGATGAATGTAATCTTTATTGGCCTTTTGGCCAAAGACGATCATCGTTCATTAATAAAGGAAGATTATTGTGGTATTATTATGAATAATGTTACAATAATATATTGACAATAAGAAAATGATATTTAATATTTATACAGCCTATTAAGTATAATGTACACACCCAAGTTAGATAATATCATGGATGTCTATCTTTGGCTTAGTCACCTTGACAAGAACAGGATAAACAGATTAAGTTGAGAGGAAAACTTTACATTAATGATTGTGAATCATTGATAGCCTATGAGTCTTGTCTTCTTGGAAAGATGATAAAATCACCTTTTAATGAAAAAGGTGAAGGAGCTGATAAAGTTCTAAGTCTCATATATAGTGATGTATGTGGACTTGTGAACTTAAGTCCCAGAGGAAGATATTAATATTTCATTACAGACGATCTATCTGGGCATGGGTGTGTCTGGCCTAATCATTTGAAATGTTCAAATGATTCAATAATAAAAGATTGAAACAAACTGGATAACGTATTAGAATCTTCGATCAGATCGAGGAGGCGAATACTTATCCAGTGAGTTTATGACATATCTAAGAGAGAATTGGATTCTCTCTCAGTGGATTCTTTTTCAAAACACAGTGTATCTGAAAAAAGAAGTTGAACTTTGTTAGACATGGTTCAATCCACAATGGGGTTCACTTCTCTGCTTGTTTCAGGATTGTGCTCTTGTGTGATTACCTGTTTTACTTTGAAAATATACTGAGTAAGTCTGTTGTGCAGATTCCATATGAGATATTGAACGGACATAGATCTAGACTCTCTCACCTTTGGGTTTGGAGTTGATCGACCTATGTCAAAGGTTTGCATATAGATAAACTTGGTTCTTGGTCTAATAGGTGTTTAAGGGTTACTAATTCTATCATGCTGAAGAACATAAGATGCTCATCAGCAGTAGGGCATTCCTTTTGAAAAAGAGTTTCTTAGAGAAAGAACTGATGCCTATCAAGTTGAACTTGGAAGTTTAATTGGTAGAAAATGAACTGACATAATCTAGTAAACCTACAGAATCAGATTTGATTAGATCAAACTCGAAGCCCATTAAAGTAACACCTTTAAGAAGATCTGATAGAGTACCGCATTAGCCAGACGGACACTTCAGTGTCTAGGTCTAGGATGACAATCCTGTTGAGCTCGATAAGATTAACAAGGATCTGATCACCTATAGGGATGCAATGCAGTGGTCTAACTCTGAGAAGTGGCTTGGGGCCATCAAATCCAAATTGAAGTCTATAGAAATCAATAGTGTATGGACACTAGATGATTCACCTGAAGGAATAAAACCTATTGGGTGTGAATGGATTTTTCAAAAGGATCAGAGTAGTGCAGACGGGAAGGTGGAGACCTATAAAGCCTGTTTCGCTATCATCCTAAAGTTGGAACATACGTTTTGAACATATGTCTTTGTTATGAACAAAGAGGAATCCTATATTTATAAGTGGGCAAAATATTCTGTAGTGTTATTTCTTATGTTGTCTGTGAATGAAATTCTCTTAATTGGGAATGGCATTCCAGCATCGCAAAGAATAAAGGTTTGGGTGTCATCTAATTTCTTCATGCTCAAGATCAGATATGGTATACTCACTAATGGTAGTGAGCAGATATCAGTCTGATCTAAGTAAGAACCATTGAAAGATTTTATAGACAATCCTTAAGTATTTGGAAAATACCAAGGTCCAGTGACTCAAATATGGAAATACTGACTTTAAACATGAGGATGTTTCGATTTCAGTCAGATCAAGATGACAACAAAAAAATATCAGATCGTACCTTAATCATAGGAGTAATCTGCTGGAAAGATTTCAAGCAGGATACTTTAGCTTACTCAGTTAGTGATGTAGAGTACATAGTAGCATATGATGCTGCCACGTAATTGCTAAGCTTCATTAGCAGGTTGGAAGTGGCACCCTCCACTGATGGTCCAGTCCTATTGTAGCACAGGAGCCATAAATCTGGCTAAAGAACTGAAGGACCGGCATACTCTGTATTGCTATCACATTTGATTTTAGATCAGAGTGACATTGATCTTTGGAAGATCGATGATAAAGGAGAACTTGACCGACCCATTTGCTGAGGCCTCGAAACTAAGAAGTTCTATGAACTCAAGTGGAAGATAGGATATTTGTTATAGTTCTGATTAACTTAAGTACAAGTGGGAGTTGTTGGAAAATATGTGAAGCAAAATTCAGTGCAAGGGTAAAATGGTAATTTTAAGACTTTTCAAAATTATGATTTTATGGTGAAAAAATATTAATTAATCTAATTAATTAACATAAATTTATCCTACACTAGGATCTAAATATGATATATAGCATGCATGTATTTAAATTTGAAATTCAAATTTAAACAATAAACACTTTATTGTAATGTGTTCAGAACACAATACCTTTGTGCGGTAGTAGATCACCGCAATCTGATCACCGTTGAAAGAGTCTAATCATCATGATATAGCCACACAGCGTGTCTGGCCTCTGCGGATCATCCACATGAAGTTTTCAATCTGATCGACTCCTCACGAGTGCTAGCTCGTTGTAGAGCTCTTTCGACGGTCGATGTTGATCGAACTCCATCGATCGATGTCTGTCGATTCTTTGGATGCTATGGATTGTCAGCAGATATGCTTGATAGGATAATGAAGATCTCTCTAAAATTTGGTGGGCTCACGACACTCGTAGCTCACCTTCTCACTTCCCTAACCCCAGGCTGAAACCCTGGGGAACTCACTGAAACCCTGCGCACCTTTTTTTTTTTTCTTTCGAAAGGATATGGACCTTCACCTCACACATAAGGATTCCTCACACCCAGATTTTCTCTCCAAAATTTTTCCAATTTCCCATGCCCAACTCTTCTCCTCCTTTTAAAACAACAACAAATGTCTTATCCACATGAGAGGATAAAGATGAGTAATTGCATATTTGAATTCAAATCAAATTTTGAATTCAAATGAGAACTAATTTATCCCTATCCACTAAGGGTATGAGAAGAAAAGGGCGTGGCTTAATTTGTGCATGAGTGATTTCCTGAGAAACATTTTCTCGTGTAATAAATGGGGCGTTAAAAGAGGATAAGGTCAAGGCGCTAAGATTGGTTGCTCATTCAAATTCAAACTTTGTTTTGAATTTGAATGGACAACCAATCATCCTTATCCACTCATTTGGTGCATTAAAGTAGGGCGTGAGGAAGGCTTTGTGTGAGGAAAAATTCATGAGAACTTCCTTCTCATGAATTCAAATGGGCGTAGTGGAAGTGAGGTGGCGCAGGGAGAATGGGTCAAGGTGGTTTCATTATTTAAACCAACCTAATTGAACCAAATAAGTTAGACCCAATTAGACTAATTTAAACCCAACTTAATTAGACTTAATTAGGCTCAATAAAATCCTAATCAAATCAGGAATTGATTAAGCCCAACTACTGATCATATCAAGGACCAAACCATCTCGACGATTAGGTCAACTCTTAACCTAATCGGGTCAAACCCAACTGAATCCAATTCAACTGGACTTGATCCAAAAATAATTACTCAATCAAATTGAGTTAATTAGTGATCAAATCACTAATTAAACCTCTCATAAATATTAAGTCCAAATTCGATGGATAATCGAGCATCAGAATTCAACGATATGTAACCTTGATCGAAGAGTCCTAAACCAGTGGGGCTCTTGACCCTGGTACCCAAAATGTGTGGAATTCATGATCAAAGAATCTCGATTCCTGATCACAGAAACCCAGACATGAAGGATTCTTCACCAGCTATCAGATCATATAAGAACCTCTAATGTGTGTGACCCCGCAGGTTTGAACCTAAGCCGGTAGCACAGGAACCAATTTCTGTACTAATCGAAGTGACCATCTAGCAATGGTACCCGATGTTCGGATAGGTCGAATAGTCGTAATCGCAACACTCAGAACCTACGTGAATATGGTTACTATATAATTCATCCTTTTGACCCCTGTGTTTAGGATGACTCAGGGTTAAACTGTCAACCCTGATCAGATCATCCGAATCGTGCTCAACTCAAACAGTCCTGTGACTCCTCACTAGGACTACCTTGGCCAAGATTTTACTAAATTGAAACAGGACTGTACACAGCTCCTAAATTAGAGTGGTCAATCCCATCTTGACACATGCACCGACAAGCCAAGTACTTGACTACACCTAGTAGCCTTCCATCACTGAATTAGAAATTCAGGTAGTCCAATGCCTAAGTGCAGTGAGTTGCTTGCAAGTCACCGTGGCGGTCTCAGGTCGGAAGGATATTTATACCCATATTCCATCGGAGCAAAACTTGATAGTAGAAATAGCTCCGGAGTCGGTCACGTTCAGTGCAGATGTACCCTTACATCTCACCTGTATGCCATACCAGTGTCTACACACTCTTTGATTAAGAGGACAACCATCCTATATGGCATACAATGACCTATGCTTGATAAATGTTGTTGTCCTTGGTAGCAACGTATCATTTGGTCGCGAACAGATTTAAGGACTAAACGACAAATCCTCTTTTGTCGAGTCTAAATAGTCCTAAGGACTTCACCACAATATAGGAGTTCATTAGAAGATGAAACATTTTATGATGAAAAAAAATGTCAAAATAATTTTTATTAATTCATAATTCATATACATATACAAAAGGAGCACAACCGTCAACAGGCTGACGATTGGCTTTGAGACACTATTTCCAACAATCTCCCACTTGGCCTAAAGCCAATTGGTGCAGTATCTAATACCCATTTTTGACTTGTAGTTGTTGAACTCCTTCACCGCAATGGCTTTAGTGAATGGGTCAGCCAGGTTGTCCTTCCCATCGATCTTCTGAAGGTCGACGTCACCTCGATCCATAATTTTCTGGATGAGATGGTAGCGACGTAGAATATGCTTTGTCCACTGGTGTGCCTTCGGTTCCTTCGCCTGAGCAATGGCTCCAGAGCTATCACAATAGAGCAGAATTGGACCAACAAGGGAGGGTGCTACTCCAAGCTCAGTGATGAACTTTCTTAGCCACACCGCTTCTTTGGCAGCATCTGATGCAGCGACATACTCCGCCTCGTAAACTGAATCAGCCACTGTGTGCTGCTTGGAACTCTTCCAGCAGATAGCCCCACCATAAAGGGTAAAAATAAATCCTAATACACTTTTGCTATCATCTTGATCAGACTGAAAACTAGAGTCTGTAAACCCTATAAGTCTCAAGTCTGATTCACCATAAATACTTCAAGATGGTTTTAACAACCTTCCAGTGATTCTCTCCTGGATCAGATTGGTATCTACTCACTACCCCTAGTGAGTATGCCACATCTGGTCATGTACATATTATCATACATGATAGATCCCACTGTCGAAGCATATAGAATTCTATCCATATGTTCTCTCTCTTAAGGTGTTGTCAGACAATCCCTCTTCAAGAGAGAAATTCCATGGCCTATCGGTAGATAGCCTTTCTTGAAATTCTCCATACTGAACCTTTTCAGCATAGTATCAATGTACGTGGACTGGGATAAGCCAAGCAGCTTTTTAGATCTATACCTATAGATCCTCATCCCTAGGATGTAGGAAGCTTCTCCCAGATCCTTCATGGAGAATTATAACGACAGTCAAATCTTTATTCCCTATAATGCAGGAACATCATTCCCGATTAAGAGAATGTCATCCACATACAATACAAAAAATACTACTACTGGACCATTAGCCCACTTATAAATGCAGGGCTCTTCTCCGTTCTTAATGAAGCCATACGTCTTGATCATCCTATCAAAATATATGTTCCAACTCCGGGATGCCTGCTTAAGTCCATAAATGGACCTCTGTAGCCTGCACACCTTAGACTCATCTGTGGATGTGAATCTTTCAAGTTGTATCATATACACCTCTTCATCCAGCTCTCCATTTAGGAAAGCTGTCTTCACATCCATCTGTCAGATTTCATAGTCCAGATGGGCAGCTATCGCAAGCATAATCCGAATGGATTTGAGCATTGCCACAGGAGAAAACGTCTCGTCATAGTCTATACCATAACGTTGACGATATCCTTTGGCAACTAGATGGGCTTTATAGGTTTTCACCTTTTCGTCTGCGCCCCTCTTCCTCTTGAAGACCCACTTACACCCTATGGGTTTTACTCCTTCAGGTGGGTCAACCAATGTCCACACATTATTGACCTTCATGGACTCCATTTTGGATTTCATGGCCTCTAGCTATTTCTCAGAGTCGGGTCTCTGCATTGCATCCATGTAGGTGATCGGATCCTCATCGTTTTCATCAAGTTTGATAGAATCATCGTCCCAGACCAAGAAACCATAGTATCTGTCTGGTTGACGTGGTACTCTACCAGATCGCCTTAAGGGTGCCCGAACAAAGGGCTCCGAATCTGATCTAATCAAATCCGATTCAGGTTCAGCAACTTGCGTCGAATTTTCCACCTGCCGAATTTCGTCAAGTTCGACCTTAGAGGCAACAGTCCCTTCACCAAGGAACTCCCTTTCCAAAAAGATTGCCTTAAGGCTGACAAACACTTTTTGCTCATCAGCTAGGTAGAAGTAATACCCTTTGGTCTCTTTTGGGTACCCTATAAAATTACACTTGTCAGACCTAGGTCCAAGCTTGTCCGTAATTAAACGTTTAACATAAGCCAGACACCCCCAAACCCTAAGGTGCGAGAGTACTGGCTTACATCCTATCCATATCTCATATGGCATTTT
Organism: Elaeis guineensis; assembly: GCF_000442705.2. Classification (NCBI taxonomy): domain Eukaryota; kingdom Viridiplantae; phylum Streptophyta; class Magnoliopsida; order Arecales; family Arecaceae; genus Elaeis; species Elaeis guineensis. The sequence goes on from NC_025998.2 coordinate 83,628,830, forward strand.
GGTTACAGACTTACTCGGAACCCTATTTAGAAGGTAACAAGCCGATTCAAGCACATATCCCCAAAGGAAGATCGACAGACTAGCAAACCCCATCATGGATCGAACCATGTCCAACAAGGTTTGATTCCTCCTTTCAGACACACCATTATGCTGTGGTGTTCCAAGAGGTGTCCACTGAGAGAGAATTCCATTCTCCCCAAGATATGTCAGAAAATCATTGGAAAGGTATTTACCTCCTCGATCAGATCGAAGAGTTTTAATACACTTTCCAATTTATTTTTCTACCTCATTTCAGAATAGTTTGAATATTTCAAACGACTCCGACTTATGCTTCATTAAATAGATATACCCATACCTCGATAGGTCATCTGTGAAGGTTATGAAGTAGAAGTATCCACCTCTTACACTTGAGCTCATGGGTCCACATACATCAGAATGTATCAGAGCCAAGAGTTCACTAGCTCGCTCACCTTTTCCAGTAAAAGGTGACTTGGTCATTTTACCAAGAAGACAGGACTCACAGGTTTGAAGTGATTCACAATCACCTACTTTAAGAATTCCTTCTTGAGCCAATCTGTTTATCCTGTTCTTATTAATATGACCTAGCCTACAGTGCCAAAGGTAGACTTCTGACATATTATCTATTCTAGGGCATTTATCAGAGGTTTGAACCACATTAATAGGTTGTGATAGAAAGTAAATTTCATTATTAAGTTGTCCAACAAATATTGTAACACCATTCAAAATGATATTGCAAATATTTTTTTTATTAAAAATTAATAACCGTTCATGGCCAAAAGGCCTACAGAAATAATATTTAATAAAAAGCTTGGACAATAGTGACATTCACTCAAAATTAGATTTCGAGAATTGATTACAAGGTTCATGATTCCTAATGCTAGAACTGGAACTTTGCTTCCATCTCCAACGTTCAGGAATCTCTCACCTTCATCAAATCTCCTACTAACCTGCAGACCCTGCATCGAATTGCAAATATGATAAGGGCTTCCGGTATCCAATACCCAGGCAGTAGTATCACAAATGAAAAAGTTGCATGGTGTTATCATATAAGTACCTTACTTCTTCTTCGGCCTGTTCGGGTCCAGTGAGGCAATGTATAGAGGACAGTTCCTCTTTCAGTGCCCCTGCTTCTTGCAAAAGAAGCACTCCACTTGGCTCTGGTCGGGCTTGCACTTCTTGGTCTGACCCTATGCAGACATCCCAGCATGCGGCTGCACCTTTTTATTCTTCTTCTTTTTGTTCTTCTTCCCTTTCTTAAATGGTCGACGACCAGAAGAAGACCCTCCCACAATATTTACCGACTCCTTATGGAGCTGGTGGTCCTTCTCAAAGTTCTGCAGCAACCCCAACAAGCCGTGGTAGTTTACTGCAGGCTTTGTCATTCGAAAATGAGTAAGGAAGGGAAGGTAGGACTTGGGCAGAGAATTAAGGATCACATCCTTACCGAGCTGCTCATGCAGGGGAAAGCCCAGTTTACTTAGGCGCTCAATCATTTCGATCATGTATAGTACATGATCAGTGACTGAGGCTGCATCCCTCATCCAAGCATTGAAAATGGTACTAGTTTTGTGCCTTTCAACGTCGTCAGGCATGCCAAAGGAGTCATTCAACATTTGAAGCATCTCCTATGGTTGGGCGTTCTCGAACCTATGGCTGAACTCATCATTCATTGCCGCCAGCATAATGCATCGAACGGTGGTGCGATCATTGAGCCACTTCTGATAAGTGTCTCGGACCATCCCTCTAGTGTTCGGGGTTGGCTCCTCAGGTGCCGGATCTGTTACTACATAAAGGATCCACTCATGCTCAAGGATGATTTTTAATTTTCGATACTAGCTATCGAAATTAGGTCCCATGAGCTTGTCATTATCTAATAATGATCGGAGCGAAATGGTAGTAGCCATAACTGTATAAAGGAAAATCAGACCTATATTAGTATATAAATTATTAATACTAAAGACTTGAACTTTAGTCTAAAGTTTCTCCCAGTAATTTTACAAACTGGTAGCCTCAACCTCCAATTCGAGAAATTACTTTAATTTCTTAGTGGGTACTAGAATCCACACAGACTATACACGAGCCCAACTTTGGTTGGTCAACCCATGTGCATCTATGGGTATGTTCCTAATCAGTTGTTTCTCTAAACAACTTCTAGTAATTAATTTTGCCCCAGAACCAAATCAGTAGGCTTTGGCCTCCACTTAAAAGATCTGGTTAGGTCCAACCATTAACATGACTTGATTTGGTGAATCGGACCAATAAATGATCAGGCCCGACTTTGGCCGGCCAACCTGACCACCATCAGAAAGACTCAAACCAAATTATCATATTATGAATGATAATTCCATTAGTTAATAAGCACCAGGCCTTTGGGCCTCCAATGATTATTAAACTAATGGACTGATTATCACTCACTTAATAGAAGGCTATGACTTAGTTATCACTATAACTTAATCATTTTAGGGACCTAATAATTTTGAGGATTTTATTAAAGGATAGATGAGAAGAAAATATCATATCCAGCCAATTTCAATCCTCCCACTGACTTCACCAAGTCAGATTAAAAAAGATTTAATTAAAGCCGGCATTAGGAGCACCTAAATCAGTCACACTGATTTACCTAATGACATGGGTGAGCCCTAATCACCAAGTGATCTAATCAAAACCTAATTCACCAAGTTGGCCAGGTAAGTGAGATCAGTGGTGGGGATAAGCCATTAACTCGTCAGAGATCGAATCACTGCGAGTAGCTCCCGCTTAAAAACCACTGGTCAAACTGCCAAACTTACCTTAGACACCAATCGATTCATTAGTTTTAATTTGGTCAACTTAGTAAATAGGGTTCCACCGCATAGCCATGAATTAAGTCCATCTTGGTCTAGTTAAAGACATAGACCCATTCAACTACAACTATTGGAGTTGAGTCTAGAGTATCTTTGACCTAATCTAATTCAACTTTTGATTAGATTTGACCAATTACTCTAATTTAGTCCATTTCTTTAAGCTAACCTTAGGTCTAACCCATCTAACCCATTGACCCACAAGTTTATGCAATTGTCTTAGGTCTTAATTCATAATTCTAGACCTACTAGACAACACTTAATTTTTTTTTTTAATTAAGTATTTGGGCTGATGGGTCAGTGTTTGGCATTTCGAAAATAATTTTCAAATTTGAAAGGTTTTATTTTCTGTTCACCAAATATGTTGACTCATTTCACAAATAGATCAGCACATTTCATAAATAGCAATCCTATTGCTAATTACATAACAGAAAATAACTCAATCAAAATAAATCATGAATATTCCTTTAGATCTAATCTAACACATTCATGATAAATTTCATAATTGAACCTATACAATTAATTCTTTTCGCTGCTTCATCTGCATGGGATATAATTACAGTGGCACCCCAACCGCCATAGGAGACCCCATCGAATGGGAGGAAAGGGCCTTTAAATCCTACTTTTCTCCTATGACTGGATGACCATGGCAACCAACCCAATTCAATTACTTGCTACTTGGATCAAGTATATCTAAATATACTAATTTCAAAATTTAAATTTCATATTTCAAATTTTAAATTTTAAATTTTAAATTTTAAATTTCAAACAAATTTCAAATTTTAAATTTCAAAATTTTGAATTTTAAATTTTGAATTTCAAATTGTGAATTTTAAATTTTGAATTTCAAATTTGAAATTTTTACCAAATTTTAGATTTCAAATTTCAAATTTTAAATTTTAAATTTTTAAATTTTGAATTTCAAATTTCAAAATTCAAAATTCAAATTTCAAATTTTGAATTTCAAATTTTGAATTTTGAATTTCAAACAACTTTCAAAATTCAAATTTCAAATTTTGAATTTCAAATTTCAAATTTAAACTTTTTTAGATTACAACTTAATCTACGCATGCAAATATATATATCATATCTTAGAACCTTGCTCTAATACCATTTGAAGCGAAATTCAGTGAGGGGTAAAATGGTAATTTTAAATTTTTTTCAAAATTATGATTTTATGGTGGAAAAATATTAATTAATCTAATTAATTAACATGAATTTATCCTATACTAGGATCTAAATATGATATATGGCGTGCATGCATTTAAATTTAAAATTTAAATTTGAACAATAAACACTTTACTGTAATGTGTTCAGAACATAATACCTTTGTGCGGGTAGTAGATTACCACAATCTGATCACCATTGGAAGAGTCTAATCATCATGATATAGCCACACAATGTGTCTAGCCTCTGTGGATCATCCACATAAAGTTTTCGATCTGATCGACTCCTCACAAGTGCTAGCTCGTTGTAGAGCCCTTTCGATGACCGATGTTGATTGAACTCCTTCGATCGATGTCTGTCAATTCTTCAAATACTCTAGATCATCAACAGACGTGCTTGAGAGGATGATAAAGATCTTCCTAAAATTTGGTGGGCTCACGACACTCGTAGCTCACCTTCTCACTTTCCTAACCCCAGGCTGAAACCCTAGGGAACTCACTGAAACCCTGTGCACCTTTTTTTTTTTTTCTTTTGGAAGGATATGGACCTTCACCTCATGCACGAGGATTCCTCACACCCAAATTTTCTCTCCAAAATTTTTCCAATTTCCCACGCCCAACTCTTCTCCTCCTTTTAAAACAACAACAAACATCTTATCCACGTGAGAAGATAAAGATGAGTAATTGCATATTTGAATTCAAATCAAATTTTGAATTCAAATGGAAATCAATTTATCCCTATCCACTAAGGGCATGAGAAGAGGAGGGCGTGGCTTAATTTGTGCATGAGTGATTTCATGAGAAACATTTTCTCATGTAATAAATGGGGCGTTAAAAGAGGATAAGGTCAAGGCACTAAGATCGGTTGCTCATTCAAATACAAACTTTATTTTGAATTTGAATGGCCGACCAATCATCCTTATCCACTCATTTGGTGCATTAAAGTAGGGCGTGAGGAAGGCTTTACGTGAGGAAAAATTCATGAGAATTTTTTTCTCATGAATTCAAATGGGCACAGTTGAAGTGAGGTGGCGCAGGGAGAATGGGTCAAGGTGGTTTCATTATTTAAACCAACCTAATTGAACCAAATAAGTTAGGCCCAATTAGACTAATTTAAATCCAACTTAATTAGGCTTAATTAGACTCAATAAAATCCTAATCAAATCAGGAATTGATTAAGCCCAACCCCTGATCATATCAGGGACCAAACCATCTCGACGATTAGGTCAACTCTTAACCTAATCGGGTCAAACCCAACTGAATCCAATTCAATTGGACTTGATTCAAAAATAATTACTCAATCAAATTGAGTTAATTAGCGATCAAATCACTAATTAAACCTCTCATAAATATTGAGTCCAAATCTGATGGATAATCAGGCATCAAAATTCATCGATATGTAACCCTGATCGAAGAGTCCTAAACCAGTGGGACTCTTGACCCCGGTACCGAAAATGTGTGAAATTCATGATCAGAGAATCCTGATTTTCGATCATAGAATCTCAGATATGAAGGACTCTTCACCAGCTATCAGATCAAATAGGAATCTCTAATGTGTGTGACCCCACAGGTTCGAACCTAAGCCTGTAGCACAGGAACCAATTTCTGTACTAATCGAAGTGACCATCTAGCAATGGTACCCGATGTTCGGATAGGTCAAATAGTCACAATCGCAACACTCAAAACTTACGTGAATATGGTTACTGTATAATTCATCCTTTTGACCCCTGTGTTTAGGATGACTCAGGGTTAAACTGTCAACCCTGATCAGATCATCCGAATCGTGTTCAACTCAAACAGTCCTATGACTCCTCACTAGGACTACCTTGGCCAAGGTTTTGCTAAATTGAAACATGAGTGTACACAGCTCCTAAATTGGAGTGGTCAATCCCATCTTGACACATGCACTGACAAACCAAGTACTTGACTACACCAAGCAGCCTTCCATCACTGAATTAGAAATTCAGATAGTCCAGTGCCTAAGTGTAGTGAGTTGCTTGCAAGTCACCATGGCGATCTCAGGTGAGAAGGACATTTGTACCCATATTCCATTGGAGCAAATCTTGACAGTAGAAATAGCTCTGGAGTCGGTCACGTTCAGTGCAGATGTACCCTTACATCTCACCTGTATGCCATACCAGTGTCTACACACTCTTTGGTTAAGAGGACAACCATCCTATATGGCATACAATGACCTATGCTTGATAAACGTTGTCATCCTTGATAGCAACGTATCATCTGATCGTGAACAGATTTAAGGACTAAATGATAAATCCTCCTTTGTCGAGTCTAAATATTCCTAAGGACTTCACCACAACATAGGAGTTCATTAGAAGATGAAATATTTTGTGATGAAAAAAAATACCAAAATAATTTTTATTAATTCATAATTCATGTATATATACAAAAGGAGCACAACCATCAACAGGCTGATGATTGGCTTTGGGACACTATTCCCAACAATATATCCTAAAGCCTATCATCTAAGTGGTAGATGATTGGAATTAGTATATGAATTATCCAATAATAATAGTTATTTGGTAGGTTCATTATAAAACTTATATCTTCCTTAAATGAACTCCTAAATTATGATGAAGTCCTTAGAACCACAATCAATCAATAAAGGAGGATTTATTGGATGGTTCTTAAATTATTCACGACTAAATGATAAGTTATTAACAAGGACAATAACTTATCAAGTGTAGGTCGCTGTATGCCATACGCGTTGGTTGTCCTCGTAATCAAGTAATGTGGTGACACTGGTATGGCATCCAAGTGAGATGTAGGAGTACATATGCATTGAACATGATCAATGTAACACTCTACTGTCAAGAATAGTTAGCTAAGGCCAATAGGTATAAGTGTCCCTCCGACCTGAGATCACCACGATGACTTGCAAGCAACTCACTGTGCTTTGGTGCCGGACTGCCTATATTTTTAATATAGATTCGAAAGGTTTTTTGGTACAGTCAAGTACTTGTGAAGTTAGTGTGTGAGTCAAGATGGGATTGACCACTCCTGATTAACTTCAGAAAGAGAATGTCTCGCTGTGTTTCAATTTAGCAAAACGTAGGCTTGGGTAATCCTCGTGAGGAGTCACGAGATTTGCAAAATTTTAAGACACAATAGAGATGACTTATATGAGTGTTGACATCATACTTAAAGTTATATTGATCATTATTGGTCAAAAAGATGAATTATATGGTAACCATGGGTCAGGGTTTTTAGAATGTTGCTTTGCATACATTCGACCTATCTGGACGTCGGGAACCATTGCTAGATGGTTACTTTGATTGGTACAGAAATTGATTCCTATGCTACCGACTTAGGTTTGAACCTATAGGGTCACACACATAAGAGGTTGTAACCTAATCAGATGATTCATCGATGATTGAGAATCGTTCTTAGGTTAAACGATCAATGTGATTGATGTTTGACCTAATGCAAGTGTAGCAGAAGGATCAATTAGCAATTGGACTGCTAAATGGCTCAATCTAATTGAAAAATTAGGCTAAGATCAAGTCTAATTGAATTTGATTCAATTAGAATTAGTTTATATTTAATTGGATTAAGTTTAATTGGTTTATTGGATAAGCCAATTGCAAGGGAGAACAAATTCCTGTTTGACTAGGACTTGTATGCACCTAATTCTTAATTAAGTTAGGATTTAAATCAGAATTAAATATGGTTTGATCTGATTTAATTGGACTCTTAGTTGGACTTGGATAACTATTAATTAGGTTGCAATTAATTTGGATTGGGTTCAAAGTGTTTGACCTAATCTACATAAGAATCCTAGTTAGACTAGGACTCCATCTCTTCTCTTGCGCCACCTAAGAAATCTCAAGCCCATGCCCACTAATTAATTTTCAAATATTTTTATATGATATCCACATCCAAGGAATGTTATCTCACACTACTTATTCTAGATATTTAAATTAGATTTGATTTGATTCAATATGGAAAGTGATTTGGCTAATTATGGAAAGTAGTTTAGGTTTATCTCCTTTGTTTGAAAGAGTCCCTCTTCACAAGGACTCTTCCCTCCTCTCATGTGCCAACTTCCTTCATCTTTATTTCTTCTTTTTGTTGCCCCTTTTGTGGTTATTTTCATGCTCTCCACAAAATTTATGAGGCAAGGGGCATCCAAGAGTTGGATGCCCCATGGACTTCTTGTTAGACTAGGTTTTATGACCTAGTCTACCATATAAAAAGTTACCGCCCCATATGCTATCAAATAGGAGTCAAAAATTCATGGATTTTAGTTGAAAAAACCAAAGAAAAAAGTGGATGGCATGGGTGGTTTGAGGTGCCAAAATCCTTGGAGGAGAATCTTCAATCAAGAGATCAAAAGTTGATATCTTGTAGAGAGAAAGGTAAGAGAAAAGATTGTCTTCTCCCATTTTTTTTCTTTCATATTATTCTCTCTTTATTTTTTATATTTTTTATGTGATAAAATATGAGAGAGAAATAGGATGGAATGGGTGGTTTGTGGCATCAAATTTCTTGGAGAAGAGTCTTCTATCAAGAGATCAAAAGTTGATGTCTTGTAGAAACAAAAAGTAAGAGAGAAGATGTTTTTCTCTTATTGTTTTTCTTTTCAGTTTATTTCCTCTTTATTTTATATTTTTATGTGATAAAAATCTGAGAAAGAAAGAGGGATGGCATGGTAGATTCATGCTCCAATGAGTTGGGGCATGGTGATCTTATTTTGGACATGATCTGATCATGTTCTGATGAGAGAAGAAGAAGAAAAGAAGGTCTTTTCTTAAGGTTTCTTTTAGAACCCTTCTTCTCCATAAATCATGAGATTTTTCTATGAGAAAAATCAGACATCATAAGATCTGAAAGTTAGGGAAATATTTTGAGAAGAAGGTCTTCTCATATCCTAGCATAGAGATGTTCTTAGGACATCAATCATTGATGTACTGAAAGAGAAGAATTGTCTTCTCTTAGTACTTTTTCTTTTATATTATTATTTCTGATTTCAGAGAGGTCAAAAAGTTTGACTTCTTCCTTGTTCCTCCTCATATTCTTCATCTCTTGGAATATCCAAGAGATCTGAAGAATATCTTCTAGATTAACCATCCAGAGGGATCTGCAAGAAGCTAGCACTTCGAGCGGATCTTCGTTCGACGAACCTCTGATTTTGTTGCAGCTTCGTGTGAATCACCTGTAGAGGCCTGACGCATGTGCGGCTCCAAAGGCAATAAAAAAAATCAACCATAGAGTTCTCGACCTGCATGAAGGTAATAGATCTAATCTCTTCTCTTATCTAGATGTGATCTAGGTTTTAGATATAAAACTGTTTCAGATCTAAGGTATTGATTTGATCAATACCAAAGCTTTTATTTTTTAATTTATAAATATAATATGACATGTTATAGGTCCTAATTATAGGGTTTAGTAATTTGATTACATACATTTGTAGATTAAATTATTTAATTTACATATTCCACTGCGTTATATTTCAAAAATATTTTGAAATTCATGCATGAAATCCTGTACCTTTTCCAACACTTTATAGGTCTCTACCTTCCCATCTACTTCTCTTTTCTTTTTGAAAATCTACTTACACCCTATGAATTTTATCCATTCAGGTGGATCAACTAGTGTCCATATGAAGGAAAAATCGCCTTTTTCCTTGTAGGATCTTCCAGATTTCATCAAATCTGGGATGGAATAATTTTAAAAAAAAAATTATCCTATATTTATTTCAGATCTAAATCTCTAGATCTAATTTTATTATCTAATATTAATTCTAAAATAAATCTAAAAGCATGCAAAAATATGAAATACCTCAAGGATAATCTGATTACCCTATAGATGATCGCAGCAAGCCTAAGGTTCTGATTTAGCCACGCAATAGCCTGGCCTCTACTAGTATCCACTTAGATAGGACCTAGATCATCTTCTCCTCATGAATCTCTGCTCCAAAAATCAAAACTAAATCTAATTAAGAAGATCTTCAAAAGTCTTCCTGAAGTTGGAGCAGCAGCTTGTCGAAGAACTCCTACAGCCTTCCTATTCAAGGCGTCACCACACCTTGATCTTGCACCAGATGGACACCCAACTCCTTGGGCGTGAAGAGGGGAGGTAGGACTTCAGATGGGATGTAGAGAAGAGGAGAGGGGTAGCAGCTTTGATGGGTTTGGTGCAATCACTAGAAACCCTAGGCGCAGACAGGGTTTATATAGACCCTGCTGCGCTGCGCAGTGCTACATCATTCGACCAAACAAAAAATTTTAATAAATCTGAAAAAATTTTGATTGGTGGAGTGATGTCATCTGATCACATCAGATAAGAACCCAAGCCTCTCTCCAAGAGTTGGCACCAACATTGGATAAGCACAATCATGTTGGCGCCAAAGAGTCCATGTTGATCAAATCAACTTCCATCCTTATCCACTTGGGGCACCCTCTTTATCCAATTGGGCTCACACCATAATTTGATTATGGCACCTAATTTGATGCTGATTTGGCATGTGAACACTCCACAAAAATCCTCCAGTGAGCTTTTGCTAAGTGGCCATCAATTTAAGACCCATATGTCAACTTTTGACTAATGTCCTAAAATGAAATTGGCAGGTGATAGGAATTAGCAGGTGCTTGTCTTAAATTCATCTCATGAATTAAGACAAATCTTTTTTGAGCTAGACAAGCTTTATTTAGACTGAGAAAAATCTTCTCAAGGTTCTTTGGGTGAGTCAAATCACATTTGGCTCAGTTAAGATAGAAAAGATTACACGAGGAAAAAATTAGGCTCAATCGTGTGCTAGCATAATTTTCTTGAACCTAACTGGATCTAATCCAAATAAATTGGGCTAGCCCAATTGATGACATTCAAATCCTAACCCTTGTTAGTGTGACCCAGTTAGGTTCAATTTTGTATGGTAATGAGACATATCGTGATCTCATCATCGACATCATCGAAACTCTTTTCGATAGATTAGAACTCTTCTGATTCATACAATTAGAATGATCGATCATCAAGATCATTCTAATTGCTCTCAAAATCTATCAGTGACACCTAGTAGTATATAGTGGTAACCCATCAGAACTGAAGACAAACCTCTCGATGCAGCTACCTGTGTGATTGAGTTCCTCTATCATGAGTCCCGACTGAATTAGAGTTAAGGTAAACTCGTCAAACCCAACATCAGTCATATGAGCTAATCGATCGATCCGAGTCCGATGTGAAATCCTAATGAAAAACTTTTTTTCCATTATTTCACTCTGTCATGGCCATGGGCTTAAGAATTCGATCTTTCGATCACCATAGGACTACTCCTCTCATCTACCGAGGTTGGTAGATCCTATCTTGGTGCGACCTAGTTTCTACAATGAATATGCTACAGCCAACATACACCTCAGGGTTCTGAATGGTTAGGAGATCGAGTTATGGTGTAGTCAAACTATAACACACTCAAGGTGAACTGTCGATGCACCTCAGGTCAAAGAACTAGACACACAACTACAGCATCGAGCTAGTCATTAACGAGAAGGTAGACTTCCTTATGACTGCTCGATATGGTCACGCTCAGTACTCTCATTCTCAATGAATATCTATACTCTCACTTCAGTGTCTCCACACCGTAGACTCAAGATACATCTATCCTAAGAAAGCGATCATACACCAACCTTTCAGATCGATCACCATCCTCGTGATGATCCTATGGTCAGGAGCTGTTTATGAGTTAGTTACGTAAATTCATGCCTTAAATTTTCAACTCTTGAAAATATAAATTGACATTCCTACTAACTCAAAGAATGTATCACAAACACAATGTGCATAATGTGATAGAAGAATAACCTATTTATTGATTTATAATCAAAATTATAAAATTGCCCTTAGATTTGTACAGGAATGTGTTAGCCAATCTGGCATCTAGGGCACACATCTAACACCATACACTATTGATCTCCATAGACTCCATCTCAGATTTCATGGCCACAAGCTATTTCTGGGAGTCGGGCCTTTGCATGGCTTCCATATAGGTGATCGGATCCTCATCGTTCTCATCAAATTCAATGGGATCTCCATCTCGGATCAAAAAATCATAGTATCTATGTGGTTGATTTGGTACTCTATCGAATCTCCTCAATGATGTCTCTACTGGCTCCAAATTTGATTCTCCAATCAAATTCAATTTTGTAAGTATCTGTCCATTCACCTCTTGAACTTCATCAAGTTCAATTTTATAGGCATTAGCTTTTTTCCTAAAGAACTTTTTTTCCAAAAAGACTGCCTTACTACTGATAAATATCTTTTGCTCTATAGTGAGGTAGAAGTAGTATCCTTTAGTTTTCTTCAGATATCCTATGAACAAGCATTTATCAAACTTAGGTCCAAGCTTATCTGTCTTTAAATGCTTGACATAAGCTGGACACCCCAGACCCTAAGGTGTGAGAGCACTGGCTTACGCCCAGTCCATATCTTATACGGAGTTTTATCGATAGACTTGCTTGGCACCTTATTCAGAATATAGTAGGCAGTTTTTAGAGCATATCTCCAGAAGAAGATGGGCAGACTCACAAAGTCCATCATGGATCTGACCATATCTAATAAGGTTAAATTTTTTCTTTCTGAGATCCCATTATATTATGGTGTTCCAGGAGGGGTCCACTGTGAGAATCTCATTAGCTTCTAGGTATATCAGGAAGTCACTGGTGAGGTATTCACCTCCTAGGTCTGATCGAAGGATCTTAATACTCTTTCCAGTTTGTTTTTCTACTTCAGTATGGAATCATTTGAATATTTCAAATGATTCTGATTTATGCTTCATAAGATAAACATGTAGAGAATTAGACACAAGCTGGTCTAAAGACACCTAAATCTGTCATACTGATTAACCTTGATGGCATGGGTCAGCTCAAATTGACTAGTGACCTAATTAAAATATAATCTACCATGTCGGTCAGATAAGTGAGATCAGTGGAAGGGATGTGCCATTAATCCGGCATAGATGCATCTAGGTGAGTAGATCCCAATTAAAAACTACTGGATCAAATCTGCCAAACTTACCTTAGACATCAACTGGTTAATTAGTTTTGATTTGATCCACCAGAAGATTTAGACTCAACCATGAAGCCATGATCATGATCCATTTATCAGGATCAAAAATATGGACTTAATCAAACTTCAAATATTGAGATTGATTTAGAAAAATTTTGATCTAATCTAATTTAACTATTAATTAGATTTAACCAATTTCTCTACTTGGTCTATATGTGTTTCTAACCCTAGGTCTAACCCATTAGAGGGACTTGATTCATGGTAATCCATAGCCCATCGATTTATGTGGTATCTTAATGATCTTCAATTCTCAAATTTAGATCATTCAAACTTAATTCAAAATTAAGTATGTGAAATGTATATTTCAGTCTGTAGAACTATTCTACTAGAGTTTCAAGTGAAGCATACCATATATTTCAACTCATGAAAATAAATATTTATAATGTGTTTAACAATTAAATATACATAGGTATGATCTAAACTTCATATATATATCACATGCATCATGACAACTTTTAGATCCATACCAATTACATCTAATGTAACATGCTATTCAGATTCTAAAATGATTTTATATTTGAATTTATCTTATTGCAATGAATCATAAATCATTTTAAATCTTATTTAAATATATTCATGATAAAAATGATTCATAAAAATCTATTTATTTTTTTTTCATAAAATCAGATCACAATGACACCCCTACATGTCATAAGAAAAACCATCGAATGGGTAAGAGAAAGAGATTAATCCCTTCAATCTCTTATGACCGGATGGTCTGGTGATCTCATCAATTTGAGTACTAGGCTACTGAGATATGAAATCTAATTTCATAAGTAATCACATCAATACGTAATTTTGATAAAATAATTTATGTCATGAACATATCTTGGATCTTATCAATCATATTCTTCATCTAATTTAATTAGATTTGATGCATCATATATATCATATCAAATCTGAAATATATTTTATACTAATTATAAAATATTAATTTTAAATTTGATATCATATAAAAAATTAATTAGATGTAAATATGAACGCATAAAGATTAAATTTTTGGTTAGATCTGTTTTGATGTAGTACTGGATTTTATTAGAATTTAGATTTAAAAACTCATAAAAATAAATTCAATTCAGATCTAAAATAAGTCTCACTTCATAATCAAAATGATAATATTAAAATTTTATTAAAATAAATTTAAAATAGATTTTAAATTAGATTATTATTTCAATAAAATTTTAGTAATAATAAAATTTTGTTATAACAAAATTATAGCAACTTTAATCAACCATTGATTAGGTTCATCTAATCCAATCAAAATCAGATCAAAAATTTTATTTAAATATATTTAAATTAGATTTAATATTTTATTGAGAAATATACCCCAAAGCTAATTGTAAACTTATTGACGATTGTGCTCATACTTGTAATTATATATGAATTTTTATTAATAAAAATTTTTTAATTTTTTTATTATAAATTGATCATCTTATTTTGAACACCCGTATTATAATGAAGTTCTTAAGACTACAATTAATCGACAAAGAAGGATCTGTTATTAAGTCCTTAAAAATATTTACGATCAAATGATATGCTATTAATAGGATGATAGCAATATCTAGTTTAGGTTGTTTAGATGTATGTCCTACAAGTCAATATGACTGACACATTATAATAATTTTTTAGCATAATTTTATACTTAATATATTAATATGATCAGTAAAAGGATAATTTTTTTTTTCATTCAAGTGTGATGTGTCTTTGAATCATTCATGAAATTAGTTTCGATACATGTTCTCAAAGTGTTAAAAATTAGAGACATGTATTTAATTCTTAAATACTCCGGGTCATAGGATCATCATGAGGACGGTAATAGATCCGGTTAGACTGGCATACAAATTTCTTCTTTCGGGATAGATGGATCTCTAATCTACTGTGTAGAGACACAGAGTGACGAGTATGGATGATTGTTAGAGAACAACTAGTACTGAGCGTGACCATATGAGAGATCACTTAGATTTCTATTCAATCATCAGTGATTGTCACGATGTTGTAGTTGTATGACTGGTTCTTTGATTTGAGATGGTACTGCTACTCGTAGTGAGACTGCTGAAGTTTGACTGACACATGAACATGGATCTCAATGAGCCCTTGTAGTGGATGTTGGCGATAGTTGGTCCACTATAGGAGTGGGGTATGCATCAAGATAGGATCTATCGACCTTGATAGAGAGGAGTAGTCTTATAAAATTTGAAAGGCTAATTCTAAGAATCTATAACCATAGTAGTGTGATTGATGAAAAAGAGTTTTCATAGAAGTCACAACTGAACTTGAGCTAATCAAATCTATCATATGACTGATGTTGAGATTTGATGATTTATCCATGACCTACTATCTAGTCGGGACTCACGATAGAAGGACTGAATCACACGTTAACTACATCTAGAGATTCATTTTAGTTCTACTGAGTTGCCACTACATAATACTAGGTGTCACTGGTAGATTGTGAGAGCTCACTAGAATCATTTTGAATTGACAATCCTTACTGAGTTAGAGTGGAATTATTCCAACCTATTGAAAAGAGTTTCAATAATATAATAATCATTGTATATCTCACTATCAGATAGAATTGAACCTATGGGGTCACACAACAAAGAAATTAGGTTTGAAATAAGTAATTGAGCTTATGAAGTGTCAATTGGATTTAGAGAAACCCATTAAGTTTATGATAATCTTGCTAGCACATGGTTGGATCCAATTCTTCTTTCCATCGGGATTACTTATTTAATAAGATAATTCTAACTTAATTACCTACTAATAATCTACATAAATTAGATTCATGAGATTTTAGTTATTGGGTGTCTAAGATTATGAATCATATTAATTAAGGGTGCAAGTCCTTAATTAATTTTCTTGGTAGTTATTTTTGGGCACCACCTTGATTTGATCAAGTTGGACATGTCCATTGATTAGAGAGCTTTTAGTTCTTTTATGGGGTGTCTCTTGGTTGTATTTTGGAGTGTCTAATTATGAATGTAAGGGCTCCAATTGTTGGTTCCTAATGGGCTTCCTAATGTAAATTAGATAACTTAAGTTAATAAGAATTCTAATGCAAGTAGGACTTGTATTATGAGATTGAATAGGATTCAATCCTCATGCCTATTTAAAGAGACCTTCCCTAAGGTCCCTAGAACATCCAAACCAACAATCCCTAATGCCCAAAGGCTCTCCCCACACTCTCTCTTCCTCTCTCTTTCTCTTCTCTTGATCATTCTATACGGTCATCCCTTGGGATGCGAGTCCCAAGGAGTTCCAAACCCAAGGTGTTAGGAATCCTATAATTTTCTGGTTGCTGATGTTTTATAGTAGTATAAAGTAATGAGAAACTCTAAAGAAGAGAAGAAGAAGAAGATCAACAAGAAAGATCAAGCGTTGATCATGATCCAGGCTTTATTCAGATTCAGCAGGCTAAATTTTGGAGAACCAAAATTTAGATTAAAAAGGACTGTTTTATATTGATCCTGAGTGAATACTCATAGAGATTGGATACTTATGTGGCTAAGAGAGAATCTCTTCTCTTTTAGATCCAGATTCGAAGAAAAAGTTTGCGAAACAGGTATATGATTTGATCACAATCTGAATTCAGCATATATCAATTTCAGCATATGAGATAGATGAATGTGGTTTTATATTTTTATGTATGCATAATTTAGATTAAAAATATTTTAATCTTTTTCTCTACTATGGTATTTAAAAAATAAAATTTTTAAAATATATATGCAAGAACCAAACCCCGAATTCCAATAGTGGTATCAGAGCCACGGGTTTTCGTATGCTGAGATTTGGTATACATATTTTTGAAAATATTTTAAAATCAAAATTTTTTTTAATACATAAGATATATAGATATATTATTTAATCTAAAATTTAATTTTATATTCAATTTTAGAATATATAGTTGATATATAATTGCATGCATAGATCTGAATTTTGATCTAGAAAGAATTCTGTTCATGTTCATGTGATACATAGATGCATACATAAAACTTAAAATTTTTATATAATCTAAATTTTGATTTATATATATGATATATGATTATATATTTAGATCATAAATTTATTTTTAATCTAATCCATGATTAGTATATGAGATATATGATATCATGCTAAAATCTGAAATTTTATTTAAATCTGATTTTATATGCATATATTTGATATATGTTAGTGTTGGGAAATATATCCCAAAAGTCAATCATCAAGCTGTTGACGGTTGAGCAACCAAGTATTGTAATTGATTTGTTAATAAATAAAATATATTTGGTATCTTTATCATAAGCTTTCATCTTTTAATGAACTCCGTTGTTATGATGAAGTCCCTAGGACTATTTAAGTTCGATAAAGAGAGGATTTATCGATTAGTCCTTAAAACTGTTCACGACCAAATGATAAGCTGTTAATAAGGACGACAGCTTCTATCGAGCATAGGTCACTGTAGGCCATATGGGTTGGTTGTCCTCTTAACCAAGGAGTGTGGAGACACTGGTATGGCATACAGGTGAGATATAAGGGTACATCATCATTGAACGTGACCAACTCCAGAGTATTCTACTGTCGAGAATATCTCTGATGGGATATAGGTATAAGTGTCCCTTAGACCTGAGATCATCTCAGTGACTTGCAAGCAACTCACTGTGCTTTGGTACTGGACTAACTGAATTTCTAATTCAGAGATGGAAGGCTTCTGGGCACAGTCAAGTACTTGCGAAGTCAGAGTGTGATCGAGATGGGATTGACCACTCTAAGAGTTGGAGAAGAATGAGTCACTGTATTTCAATTTAGCAAAACCTTGGCCAGGATAATCCATCAGATGGATTTGATATTTTGAAATACAATGTGGACAACCTGATCAGAGTTGACAGTTGAACTCTGGGGTATCCTATGATCATTTTGGTCAAGAGGATGAATTATATGAAAACTATATCCGCATGGGTTCTAAGGATGTTGTTCTACACATTCGACCTATCTGGTCGTCGGGTACCATTGCTAGATGGTCACTTCGATTGGTATAGAAATTTATTCCTATGCTATCGGCTTAGGTTCGGACCTATGAGGTCACACACATTAGAGTTCATGATCCGATCGGATGGTTGATCAACGATTAAGAATCGTTCTAGGGTTAAATGATCAATACGATTGACATTTAACCTAGTGCAAGTATTGCAGGAGGATCGATTAGCAATTCGATTGCTAATTGGCTTAATTTGATTAAGCCAATGGGCTGAGATTAAGTCTAATTAAATATGATTTAATTAGATTTATTTTGAGCTTGATTGGATCAAGTCCAATTGGTTTATTGGATAAGCCAAGTGCAAGAAAAAACTAGTCCTAGTTCAACTAGGACTTGGGTCAATCTAATTTTTAATTTAATTAGAAAATTAAATTAGATTTAAATCTAATTTAATATGATTAAATTAGATTCTTAATTAGGTTAAGACTTATTTTAATTAGGTTGATCTAATTTTGATTTGATTTGGTTTGGAAAACTAAATTAAAACAAGTCATAAGATAGAATCCTAGTAAGACTAGGATTCCACCTTGCGCCACATAAGCCTTCCCCATGCCCTCTCTCTTATTCAACGCCAATCTCCACTTATTTTATGCAACAAAAGCCCTCTCCCAGGTCTCTCCCATGTTCACAAAAGGTTTCCTCTCTTCTTTCTTACATGGAAGGTGGTTTGGATCAAATCAAAAAGGAATAAGTTTGGATTTCGAATTCTATGAGATAGAGTTTTAGAAATCCAAAACTCTTTCAATTTTGTACCAAATTTATCAATTTTTTTTTAGAATTTTCGTGGCTTTTAGGATATATATTGTGCATCCTTTGCTGATGATCCATACATGAAAATATGGAGGAGGTGCTCAAGAGTTGGGCGCCCCTTAACTTGCCATGTTTGGATAAGCCTTGACTAGGTATTTAACCTAGACAAGGACTCTATCATATCTCTCTATATAAAATGAGTTTCTTCATGAAAGTTTATAAGTAGATAGATATTTGAGACAAATTTGTGTCACCCAAAAATCAAAGATAAATACCTTTGGGTCATGGAGATATAAAAGATGCAAGTTAGGATGTCTAGAGAGAAAAACGTGAAGAAGAAGAGGGTCTTCTTCTAGGGTTTTTTGTTTTCATATCTTTCCTCCCTCCATCTTGAGTTTCCTAAGAGTGTCTCAGATCTGAAACTCCTCCTTTTACTTTCCATCTTTGGAAGAGTCCAAATCAAGAAGAAGGAGGCACCTGATCAACCATCAAAGAAGGATCAGCGCAGTACTAGCATACTGTGTTGATTTCCTGAAGCAGGACTTCTGATCGAGATTCGTGGGCTCGTGTGGATGACTCCTAGAGGCCGGATGCATGTGCAACTTGCAACATCATCCTTAAGTCCGGATTAGTGAGGTTAGAGCATCTAACTTGCAAGGTAATAGATCTGATCTATTGTTTTATACATACATTAGATGTGGTATAGAAACATGTTGATATGATCAACATGTAGTTCATGCTATATTTATATATTTTAATTTTTGATTTAATACTATGTAATAATCATATAATAGGATCTTAGATCTAGGTATTCTCTAGTTTTAGAAAATAAATTTTGATTTATTTTAGTCTTCCGCTGTATGATCTTGAAAAAGTTTCAAGATCTAACCCTGAAACCCTAGATCTGGTTCCATCAATTGGTATCAGAGCCTAGGTTCTTTATTACATGATTATTTATACATGCTTAGATTATTTCTTAGATTAGATCTAATTTATAATCTGATTATTAAATCTAAAATTAAAATTTTAGATCAATCACAAACTGCAAGGTTGTCCTGCTGTAAGGTTTACCCCTTACAGTGCAAAGGTTGTCCTAGTTTGTGTAGATCTATCTTTAATCATAAATTTGTTAGATATGATCTAGATTAAATTTATGATTTATTAGATTTAAAAGATGTTTAAATCTAAAATAAAATCTCTTTGTTAATAATTTTTGTGCAAAGAAATTGTTTAAAGTTGAAATTGTTTCAATTACATGAACCTGTTTAGATTAGATCTAAAGTAGTTTCATGTTTATTTCACTTGTATCTTGATTATGAATCAAACATGCAATATGGTTGGTAGAATCATATTGTAAAATTATTTTACAAATATGAAAATTATTTTTTGAAATGCCAAACCCAACCCTCAGCCCAAAACTTAATTAAGAATTAAGAAGTTGTTTGATTAGGTTCTAGGATTGTGAATTGAAGAACCTAAGACACAAATCATAACATATTGGGTTAATGGGTTAGTGGGAATTAGGTCCATTAATTGGGTTAGACCTATGGTTAGATTAAAGATGGACTTAATAAGAGAATTGACTAAATCTAATCAATTGTTGTCTTAGATTAGGTCAAGGATTCTCTAGATCAATTACAATAGTTGTAGTTGGTCAAGTCCATATCTTTAACGAGAACCAAATGGACTTGATTCTTGACAAAGCGATCTAGCACGAACTGTTAGGTTGATCTAATCGAAACTAATTAAACCAGTTGGTGTCTAAGGTAAACCAGACCGGTGGTTTTTAATTGGGAGCCCGTTTACCTTGCCATTTCTGATGGTGTCTAAGGCAAGCTTTGGCAGACCCTCCCACTGATCGAACTTACCTGGCCTCTTGGTGAAATTATATTTTGATCGGATCACTTGACTATTCGAGTTGACCCATGTCAGCTAGGTAAATCAGTGTGACTGATTTAGGTGCTCCTAGACCAGCCCTTTGAATGGTCTCCCTTAAGCTGACTTGGTGAAGCCAGTGGGAGGATCATGATAAGCTGGTTCATCTGACCTCATCCTCTATATTATTTAAATCCTCTAAAATTATTAGGTCCTTAAAATGATAAAGTTATGGAGATAACTGAGTCATAGCCTCCCATTAAGGTGTTTGATAATGAGTCCATTAACTCAATAATCATTGCAGACCCAAAGGCCTGGTGCTTGTTGACTAATGGAATTATCACTCATCATATGACGACTTGGAAGTGTCTCTCTAATGGTGGTTATGTGAGCCAACCAAAGTTGGGCTTAATCATTCGTTGGTTAGATACACCAAGTATGATCATGTTAATGGTTGGACCTAACTGGATCCTTACAGTGGAGGCTAAAGCCTACTGATTAGGTTTCTGGGGAAAAATTAAAATTACTAAAAATTGTTTAGAGAAATAATTGGTTATGAACCTACCCTTAGATGTACATTGGTTGGCCAACCAAAGTTGGGCTTGTGTGCAGTCTAAGTGGATTCTAGTACCCACTAAGGAATTAGGGTAATTCCTCGAATTGGAGATAGAGGCTACCAATTCGAATAAAATAGTGGGAGAAACCTTTTGATTAAAGTCCAAATCTTTAAGTTTAATGAATCAATTACTAATTAGGTTATGGTTCTCCTTTGTGCAAATATGGCCACTTCCCTATCGCTCCGATCATTGTTGGACAATGATAAGTTGGTGGGACCCAACTTCGATAGCTGGTACCGAAAGTTGAAGATAGTCCTGGAGCATGAACAGATCCTATATGTGATAATGGATCCTGCACCTGAGGAGCCAGCTATCAATGCACGTGGAACAGTTAGAGACACTTACCAGAAGTGGCTCAGTGATCGGACCATGGTGCGCTGTATCATGCTGGCTACCATGAGTGATGAGTTCAATCATAGATTCGAGATGGCTCAGCCAAAGGACATGCTTCAAGTGTTGGAGGATGCCTTTGGCACATCCGATGACGTCGAGAGGCACAAGACCAGTGGTGCCATCTTCAACGCCAAAATGCAGGATGGTGCCTCTGTCACTGTTCATGTATTGTACATGATCGAGCTGATGGAACGATTGAGCAAGCTCGACTTTCCCTTGCATGAGCAGCTTGGGAAAGATGCAATACTGAACTCGCTGCCCAAGTCTTATCTCCCATTCCTCACTCATTATAGAATGACAAAGCTTGAAGAGAACTACCATGGGTTACTGGGGTTGCTTCAGAACTTTGAGAAAAATCACCAACTTCACAAGGAGTCGGTGAACTTAGTGGGAGGTTCGTCTTCTGGTTCTCGATCTTTTAAGAAAGCGAAGAAGAACAAGAAGAAGAAAGTGAAGAAGGTGCAAGTTCAGGCTAGGACATCAGTGCAGAGCCAGACCAAAAAGATCAAGCCTGATAAGAGTCTATTCTACTGGCAAGCACCCTAGATTAGATAGTGTGTCAGATATCTACTTATGGCACTATAGGCTAGGTCATATAAACAAGAACAGAATAAACAGGTTGACTCAAGAGGAAATCCTCGAAGTCAGTGATTGTGAATCACTTTCAACCTGTGAGTCCTGTCTTCTTGGTAAAATGACCAAGTCATCTTTTACTGAAAAAGGTGAAAGAGCTACTGAGCTCTTGGGCCTAGTACATACTGATGTATAAGGGCCCATGAGCACCAGTGCTAGAGATGGATATTTCTCCTTCATAACTTTCACGGATGACCTATCCCGATATGGATATGTCTATCTGATGAAATATAAGTCAGATTCATTTGAAATATTCAAACGATTTCGAAGTGAAGTAGAAAAACAAACTAGGAAGAGTATTAAAACTCTTCGATCTGATCGAGGAGGAGAATACCTTTCTAGTGAGTTTCTCACATATCTAAGAGAGAATGGAATTCTCTCCCAATGGACTCCTCCAAGAACACCACAGCATAATGGTGTGTTTGAAAGGAGGAATCGGACTCTGTTAGACATGGTCCGATCCATGAGGGTTTTTGCTAGCTTGCTGATATCCTTCTAGGGATATGCACTCGAATCAGCCGGTTATCTGTTAAATAGGGTTCCAAGTAAGTCTGTAATTAAGACTCCATATGAGATATGGATGGGACGTAAGCCAGCACTTTCACACCTTAGGGTCTGGGGGTGCCCGGCTTATGTCAAACGATTAGTCACAGACAAACTTGGACCTAGGTCTGACAAATGCTCATTCATAGGGTACCCCAAAGAGACAAAAGATATTTTTTCTACCATGCTGATGAACAAAAGGTGTTCATCAGCCTTAAGGCAATCTTTTTAGAAAAAGAGTTCCTTGGTGAAGGAACCGTTACCTCTAAGGTTGAACTTGATGAAGTTCAACAGGTAGAAGGACCGACACCAATAGCTTAACCTGAGTCGGATATGATTAGATCAGATCCGGAGCCCAATATACCTGCACCATTAAGGCGATCCGGTAGAGTACCGCATCAGTCGGACAGATACTACGATTTCTTGGTCCGGGATGGTGATCCCATCGAACTTGATGAGAATAATGAGGATCCGATCACCTATATGGATGCAATGCAGAGATCTGATTTTGAGAAATGGCTTGAACCATGAAATCCGAAATGGAGTCCATGAAGGTCAACGATGTATGGACATTGGTTGACCCACCTGAAGGGGTTAAATCCATTGGGTGTAAATGGGTCTTCAAAAGGAAGAGGGGCACAGACGGAAAGGTGGAGACCTATAAAACCCATCTGGTCGTCAAGGGGTATCGTCAACATTATGGTATTGACTATGATGAGATGTTTTCCCCTGTGGCAATGCTCAAATCCATTCGGATAATGCTTACAATAGCTACCCATCTGGATTATGAGATTTGACAGATGGATGTAAAGACAGCTTTCCTGAATGGAGAGCTAACTGAAGAGGTGTATATGATACAACCTGAGGGATTTACATCCACAGATGAGTCCAAGGTGTGCAAGCTTCAGAGATCCATTTATGGACTGAAGCAAGCTTCTCGGAGTTGGAACATGCATTTTGATAAGGTGATCAAAACGTATGGCTTCATTAAGAATGGAGAAGAGCCTTGCATCTATAAATGGGCAAATGGTCCAGTTGAGGTATTCCTTGTCTTGTAAGTGGATGACATTCTCTTAATCAGGAATGACATCTTCGCACTACAGGGAATAAAAGTTTGGTTGTCATCATAGTTCTCCATGAAGGACTTGGGTGAAGCATCCTACATCCTAGGGATGAAGATCTATAGGAATAGATCTAAAAGGATACTTGGGTTATCCCAGTCCATGTACATAGACACTGTGTTGAAGAGGTTCAGCATGGAGAATTCCAAGAAGGGCTATCTACCGATAGGCTAAGGAATTTCTCTCTCTAAGAAGGATTGCCCGACAACTCCTGAAGAGAGAGAGCGTATGAGTAGAGTCCCATATGCTTCAGCCTGGGATCTATCATGTACGCCATGACATGTACAAGATCAGATGTGGCATACTCACTAGGAGTAGTGAGTAGATACCAATCTGATCCTGGAGAAAATCACTGGAAAGTGGTTAAAGACATCCTTAAGTATTTGAGAAATACTAAGGACCAATGGTTGGTTTATGGCGAGTCAGATCTGAAACTTGTGGGGTTCACAGACTCTAGCTTTCAATCTGACCATGATGACAGCGGGAGCGTGTCGGGTTATATCTTTACTCTGAATGATGGAGCCATCTGCTAGAAGAGTTCCAAGCAACATACTGTGGCAGACTCTGTTTGTGAAGTGGAGTACATCGCAGCATCGGATGCTGCGAAGAAAGCTGTGTGGCTGAGGAAATTCATCACTGAGCTCGGAGTAGCACCCTCCCTCGATGGTCCAGTCCTGCTCTACTGCGACAGCACTGGTGCCACAGCTCAGGCGAAGGAACCCAAAGCACATCAGCGGACGAAGCACATCTTGCACCATTTCTACCTGGTCCGAGAGATCGTGGATCGAGGTGACGTCGACCTTCAGAAGATCGATGGAAAGGAGAACCTAGCCGACCTCTTCACTAAAGCCCTGGCGATAAAGGAGTTCGACAACCACAAGTCGAAGATGGGTATTAGATACTGTGCCAAGTGGCTTTAGGACAAGTGGGAGTTGTTGGGAAATATGTCCCAAAAGCCAATCGTCAAGCTGTTGATGGTTGAGCAGCCAAGTATTGTAATTGATTTGTTAATAAATAAAATATATTTGGCATCTTCATCATAAGCTTTCATCTTCTAATGAACTCCGTTGTTATGATGAAGTCCTTAAGACTATTTAACTTCGATAAAGAGAGGATTTATCGATTAGTCCTTAAAACTGTTCACGATCAAATGATAAGCTGTTAATAAGGACGACAGCTTCTATCGAGCATAGGTCACTGTAGGCCATATGGGTTGGTTGTCCTCTTAACCAAGGAGTGTGGAGACACTGGTATGGCATACAGGTGAGATGTAAGGGTACATCATCATTAAACGTGACCAACTCCAGAGCATTCTGCTGTCGAGAATGTCTCTGATGGGATATAGGTATAAGTATCCCTTAGACCTGAGATCGTCTCAGTGACTTGCAAGCAACTCACTGTGCTTTGGTACTGGACTAACTGAATTTCTAATTCAGAGACAGAAGGCTTCTGGGCACAGTCAAGTACTTGTGAAGTTAGAGTGTGATCGAGATGGGATTGACCACTCTAAGAGTTGGAGAAGAATGAGTCGCTGTATTTCAATTTAGCAAAACCTTGGCCAGGGTAATCCATCAGAGGGATTTGATATTTTGAAATACAATGTGGACAATCTGATCAGAGTTGACAGTTGAACTCTAGGGTGTCCTATGATCATTTTGGTCAAGGGGATGAATTATATGAAAATTATATCCGCATGGGTTCTAAGGATGTTGTTCTACACATTCGACCTATCCGATCGTCGGGTACCATTGCTAGATGGTCACTTCGATTGGTACAGAAATTTATTCCTGTGCTACCGACTTAGGTTCGAACCTATGAGGTCACACACATTAGAGTTCATGATCCGATCGGATGGTTGATCAACGATTAAGAATCATTCTAGGGTTAAATGATCAATACGATTGACATTTAACCTAGTGCAAGTATTGCAGGAGGATCGATTAGCAATTCGATTGCTAATTAGCTTAATTTGATTAAGCCAATGGGTAAGATTAAGTCTAATTAAATATGATTTAATTAGATTTATTTGGGCTTGATTGGATCAAGTCCAATTGGTTTATTGGATAAGCCAAGTGCAAGAAAAAACTAGTCCTAGTTCAACTAGGACTTGGGTCAATCTAATTTCTAATTTGATTAGAAAATTAAATCAGATTTAAATCTAATTTAATCTGATTAAATTAGTTTTTAATTGAGTTAAGACCTATTTTAATTAGGTTGATCTAATTTTGGTTTGATTTGGTTTGGGAAACAAATTAAAACAAGTCATAAGATAGAATCCTAGTAAGACTAGGATTCCACCTTGCGCCACATAAGCCTTCCCCACGCCCTCTCTCTTATTCAACGCCAATCTCCACTTATTTTGTGTGACAAAAGCCCTCTCCCAGGTCTCTCCCAGTTCACAAAAGGTTTCCTCTCTTCTTTCTTACATGGAAGGTGGTTTGGATCAAATCAAAAAGGAATAAGTTTGGATTTCGAATTCTATGAGATAGAGTTTTAAAAATCCAAAACTCTTTCAATTTTGCTCTGAATTTGTCTATTTTTTTTTAGAATTTTTATGGCTTTTAGGGTATATATTGTGTACCTTTTTTGATAATCCATGCATAAAAATATGGAGGAGGTGCTCAAGAGTTGGGCGCCCCTTAACTTGCCATGTTTGGATAAGCCTTGACTAGGTATTTGACCTAGATAAGGACTCTATCATATCTCTCTATCTAAAATGAGTTTCTTCATGAAATTTTATGAATAGATAGAGATTTGAGAGAACTTTTGTCATCCAAAAATCAGAGATAAATACTTTTGGGTCGTGAAGATATAAAAGATACAAGTTAGGATGTCTAGAGAGAAAAATGTGAAGAAGAAGAGAGTCTTCTTCTAGGGTTTTTTGTTTTCATATCTTTCCTCCCTCCATCTTGAGTTTCCTGAGAGCATCTCAGATCTGAAACTCTCCTTTTACTTTCCATCTTGGAAGAGTCCAATCAGAAGAAGGAGGCACTTGATCAACCATCAAAGAAGGATCAGTGCAGTACTAGCATACTGTGCTGATTTCCTGAAGCAGACTTCTGATCGAGATTCGTGGGCTCGTGTGGATGACTCCTAGAGGCCGGATGCATGTGCAGCTTGCAACATCATCCTTAAGCCCGGATCGGTGAGGTTAGAGCGTCTAACTTGCAAGGTAATAGATCTGATCTATTATTTATACATACATTAGATGTGGTATAGAAACATGTTGATATGATCAACATGTAGTTCATGCTATATTTATATATTTTTAATTTCTGATTTAATATTATGTAATAATCATGTAATAGGATCTTAGATCTAGAGATTCTCTGATTTTAGAAAATAAATTTTGATTTATTTTAGTCTTCCGCTGTATGATCTTGAAAAAGTTCAAGATCTAACCCTGAAACCCTGA